>NW_012130073.1:1916908-1921908 GCF_000143395.1 Atta cephalotes
TGTGTGCGTGTGTGCCGAAGCGCGTCCTCCGGCATATAAGTAAACGGGGTGCAGAGTGTATGAGGGGGTGTATATGGGTTGAGGAAAGGGGAAGAGGCCGGCGGGGGAGGGGGTGAGAAGAGGGTGGTGTGTGGTTGCCATGGAAACGCCCAGTCCCTCTCTTATAATTATATGGGGAAAAATGGCTCGCGGACTTTTACCCCGCGTTACACCCTCACCGCCCTTTCTCCTGACTCTGCTTTCCCTCTCCCTCTCCTATCCTTGCCATCGCGGTGGCAGCTCCGCTTCTTCTTCTGCTTCCACCTCGCCTTCTTTCTACATACTCCACCACGTTTTCTTCTCTTCCGCCACCATCTCCTCTTGCTTCACCTCCTCTACAGCGACTGCTTCTTCTATGCCTTCTACTTCTCATCCGGCTTCACCTCACCGTCTCATCGCACCGCGGCACCTACTTTGCCCGCCTCGGGAATATTATGCTTGCACCTTACCGGGGCGACTGTGTAACCATCCTTAACTCGCTTTAAGGCTGACTGCTCGACGCGTCTTGGATTTCACGTTACTTTCCTGACACCGTCGTTCCTAAGTCAGATTCAAAATTGCCCCTTGCAGACTTGACTAAAGTAGTATTGTCATCCAAAATATTATAATCTCTTTAATATTATTATATATATCCGTCATTCAGGATGTTCAATTTCCGGCGAACGTCACACATCTTTCTTTCTCCATGATTGTTTTGCACACAATGTATGATTGTATATTTCGTATATTTTTCAAAAATTCTTGAATTTCGTGCAAAATATCAGCAATTTACATGCATCTTACGTTTGGATCTTCTTTATTTTTACGTATACATGTAATACATATATGTATCTTTTGGCAGTTGGCCTGCAAATGAGAAATATAATGCTATTTCCTCCGTATTTCGAAATGATTGATAACGTAACCGAATTTTTCAATCTTCTTAGCAAGATGAGGAATTTCTTCCCTTTATTATTCTTATAATATGCACCGAACAAACATCGCACTCATGACTTGCCAAATCGAGTACGTTTTTAAAACTTCCCTTAACATCGTTTGGTGTCTCATAAACTATGCAGCTTGCTCTATTTTCAGTATTTCTGCTTTAGCGTTTCAATATGTATTCGTTGATCAGCAATCTTTTTTCAATTTCAATTTAATCTTTAATTTAATCTTTATAATACAAATGAGAGAAAAAAAATCTTATAGTCGGTCGAAGTGAATCTTGGTACTTAATGATATCCGTATGTAAATTTTTCGAATATATTTTTAGTTCTATAAACTGTTCTCCAATTTGGTTTGTCGGACTTAAAACACAAAAAACTAAACCTGAAATGGTATCACAAATTAAATTCAGATTCAAATCCTAGTTGATGATTTTACGTAATAAATTCTTTGCAATAATTAAGAACTTATTAACATCATTATTAAAAATTGAAGTATCATTATTAAAAATTGAATTTATGAGATTCTTGTTTCGACTTCAGTTTGATTGCACTTCAAGTCTGACAAACTAAATCGGCTCATAGTTTATAGAACTATAACATTTAAAAGATATACATATAAATATTATTAAATTAAGATCCACTTCAACCGAATATAGATTTCTTTTTTTTATTTGTATTATTCACTTATTTTGTTTATTTTACTAATTACTGTTTAATGCTCCTAATATAACGTATCAAATTATTCAAGAGATGGTTTTTAGTTTAAAAAATTTAGGAATAGCTATTATAGATATTATAGAAATTTTAATCAAGAAAGATCGAGAATCAAGAATGCTCTTAAAGCACCACGATAGGATCGAAAGGGAAAGAAAAAGAGAGAGACGAAAGTGCGAGGAAAGGACGGGATAAAATGAAGATTCGCCGGCAGATAGTTAATAGTCTTTGGTCAGCATTTAGTGGCATGCTGTAACGTTCAACCTCTGCAGCAGCAAAACATCCGGCAAATTCTTATTTTAGGTCGCTTAGTAATGGCGATTGCGCAAGATACAAAACTTACATATGTATTTGTATGTCTGTACAGATGCACATTGTGCTCGTGAACGTATCAGGATCTTTTACATATATATATATATATATATATATATATATATATGAAAGAAGTTTCATAACGTTTGCATACAAATTTATGGAACCGTTTAAATTTGGAGTCGACTCTACTTAGCAAAATATATATAAATACATAACAAGTGACATAATTAAGAAGGTTTTTAATATTAAATATTAAACCTTCTTAATTATGTCACTTATTATGTATTTAAAAATATAAAAATATTAGTATGTATGTAAAAATATTAGTAATTAATTCGTGTAATATTAGTAATTAATATTAATATTAGTAATTAATATAGTAATTAATTCGTGTCTTTTGAGGAAACAGATTTTTAGCTATATTAAATTATGAATTTCTGTCAATGTAGGATAACTGTCCTTATTACTTATTCGGACTTAGAATGTCTTTGTATTTAAATAAATCATAAAAAAAACAAGATAGCACAAGTAAGAAAAAGTATTATTTTTATTAAATTAATTATTAACATTGTACAATATTACACACATACACACAAAGATAATATTTTATTTTTTTAACTATTAAAGTATAGTATTATATATTATTATATTAAAGTATAGTAAACACTTCTCAAAAGTTATGAGAAATTTATGTAAATCCAGAAATATCGCAAGGTTTTAATTCATACTAATAGAAACAATTACTTTATACATATGTACATATATTTTACATTAAAACGCACTTGCGTAAATGAGCGGGACTCCAAAGAGAGGCACTGCAAAGAAGATGGTAAAATTTAACGAAAATATAGCAGCGATTCCTTTCCTCGGAATTTAGCGGCAAATCTAAGCGACCGGTTGACGATTTCAGCGCACACACACGGCGGATTCTTATTTCAGGCTGCTTCCCCAGATAACGGCCATTGCCCGCGAGATAGGGTAGCACGTGTGTATATATTTCGCGTGCGGGGGTGTCTTCGGTGAGATGTGCGGGGCAGCGGGCAGATCAAGAATGGTGGAGAAAAAGAGGCGGCCGAAAGAGAGAGGGAGCATATTGCTCCGAAGTAATCCTACTTGATCGCGGTTTTCGGTTTCCCCGTTGTGTGCGTGCGCGTTACGCCGACGCAAGTGTGGGCGTATAAGATGAACATGTATGTGTTCATCTTATACGCGAGACTAATACTCGTACGTGAGAGCTCGAAGGATTACTGCCTTAGGAGCCGCCCCGACTTTCCCGCTTCTTTTCCCACCCTTTCCACCCCTCTCCCTCCCCCCCCCCCGCGGCTTTCGTCCCGTCGAACGACGAAGGAGAGTCTTTAAATACCCTCGGGATGCGAGTGTCCTGGACACTGAGAACGTGTTCGGACGACAAAAAATATAATTTCAAATCGAACCTACCGCCCCATCGTCTGCGACCTTTACCCTCATTCGATGATGGTCTTATGGATTAACGCACTTCAAGAAATTTAATACGGAACTCTGGATTTAATACGAAAAATTGCAATTAAATTGAAACTGACAATGAAACTGAAAAAGCATGTCTCTGTATAATAAGTATTACTAATTAATGATATCTTTTATACATATTTATTCTCCCCAGTCATAAGTTGTATGAAACGCATCTGAGCATTCTTTCATTAAAACTTTTCCTTTTTTAAAAATTGTATGACTCAAATTCTTTTAATTTTTAATTAATTATTTAATTTATTATTTATCTTTAAATTTTTTTTAATTACAATTAGGTTCATGTTCAGTACATTGATACATGATCAGTTATACATTTATATTTTCCAATTTTTATTTGTATTATTCTTTGAGAATAAATAACATTACTTAATTTCTTCATATTTATTTCGATATAATTAATAAATATACGATTAGTTGTACATTTAATTAACGCCACTGATTAATATTGCAAACGAAGTCGAATTGTTTTCTCGTTACAATTACATGTGTAATGTTTTTAATTTCTAATTAATGACTTTTTATTATACATATTTATTATTAAGTTCAAAATTGTTCTTCTTGAAATATAATTGAGTTCAAAATGATTGATGTTTACATCTTTCAATTTTTATTTGTATCATTCTTTGAGAATATATAATATTATTTAATTCATTTGCGCTTATTTTGATATGATTAACAAGTATATAGCAATTAGTCGCATATTAACGTGCATTTAATCAAATGCTTGTTAATGCTATAAATGAAGTCGCAAGTCGTTTTCTCGTTACAATTTATCAGAGACCGAACAAAGCGGATGCATGATTAGTCGATTTAATGAAATAATCCCCTTTGATCGGCCTTCTTCCCCGGCCTCATCCGCTCTTCCCTGACCTTCCTTCGGGATTCCCTGGCATCCTCAAAGGGAAACACTTGAACCAGAACGTTTTAATTGCGAGGCCCGTAGCGATCTCATTGTTTCCGCTCGGTCTGCAAGTGCTGCCGCTGCGATAGCGATCATAGAAAAAGGAAGAAAATGCTTCTTAAAAAGTCGCAGAAAAATCTGAGGGGACATGCCCTTTGATTCTGAAAAAAGGATATATTCCTCGAAACTCTCCCTTTATCTTTCTTTTTATTCCATTGATGTTTCTTTAAATCTTCCCTTTTTATTGCTTCCTCAGTATTCTGCGGTGGTTAAATTTATTATAATCGATATGTTTAACGCAAGCACCTTTAAGACTTTCAAACGTAGATTATCACAAAAGATTGACGCGCCAAAAATTAAATTTTACAAAATTAAATTTTACTTATTTGAACATTTCCGATCTTTAGAATAATTCGAGTGTGTTTACTTCTTTTATTCGATTCAAGTGCCATCTTTTTATAAGATAGTTAGAATATCTACTATAGAATACCTACAAAGAAATTTATGCACCGCAGTGACGTAATCACAGGCGATCGTAAATGCGCGAGAGGACTTAGTGCTGAAGGAAGATCGATAATGTCAGAGCTCCAGCTTCCTCT
>NW_012130073.1:1922936-1932477 GCF_000143395.1 Atta cephalotes
AGAGAGAGAGTAGTAGTAACGTAGAGGTAAGTAACGTAACGAAGAAGAGAAGTAGAGTAGAACGAGAGTAGTACGAGAGAGAGANAGANAGAGAGAGAGNGAGAGAGAGAGAGAGAGAACGCAGAGGTGGCTCTCTCAACGTCAGAATATCTCCTTAGTTCCCTACGATGGGGCTGGCTCGTCGGGAGTGTGAGTGGGGGTGGACCTTATTTTTATCAATATCTCGCGAGTTGCGCACGCGCAGCGCGCAGCATCCCTTCCGATGAACCTTCGAGGTCCACACGTAGAAACAGACAGAGGGAGCGAAAAAAGAAACGAGTGGAACGAAGAAGGAGTGAGACGCTAGGGGGTGAAGAGGTGAGAAGGAGGAGGGCAAAAGGCGCACACTCGTGTGTATATGTGCGTACGCTTCTAATGAGTGTGTGCATCGAATATAGGTGGTGGTAAGAGAGTAGGGAAAGAGAAAGAGAGAAAGCGATGGAAGGGGGCCGCCTAAGGACCCCCCTAGGACAAAATGGAGCCCGCTTATACTCCGCTGCTACTGCAAAGTGCATCCTTCTCCTGAATCCTCCCCTCCTCTTTTCTTGCCATTTCTTTCACATTCTATCTCTCTTACATTCATCTTTTTCCCTCCTTCTCTCTTTGCAATATTCTCTTCTCTCTTTCTCTCTCTCCTTTACCTTGTCTCCTTCCACCGGTCCAGGTATTCCCTCATGCGAATGCAAAATCGACGGAGCTTCTCGGGATAATTGCTGCTCCGGGACTCGATTCCAGACGCGAGTACATCTCGAGTACACTTGGAGGAAAGCTTTGCCCATAGTTGGAGAAGGGAAGAGACGGAGAGAGGAAAAGAGGGCGCGTAGCGATTTCTCGTTTGTGAAACGTTTCTTTGGACACGATACGGTTTGTTATCGTTCGCCAATATATAGCTTCGCGCGCTCGCGGATACAGCGAGTCCTCCAGGAAATCTCGCGAATATGTCAGGAATGTTTCTCCCGACGGACTATAGATAGATGTTGGCCTGCTTGAAATACGTTATAACTTATGCAGATTCTCGAAACGCGATTTTACTATGCGTCTTTTAACAGCACGAAAAAGCCGAATTTCTTAATTCTTAATTCTTCGGCAATTGAATTTATAATGTGTGTGTACAGCGATTAAAAAAAATATCATTAAGCAAGTGAAATGATCTCGAAAAATATATAAATATGATATAGATATGTATAATCGAAACGAGCGATTTAAAGCTTATATGATTTTGTAAGTTAATGGTATATTTCGTAATAGAATAAGTGACAAATATAGTAAAAAAAAATACAATTGTATTGTTATAAATTTAAATAGGAAATTTAAATAGGAAACAGAACAAAGTATAATTATATGTACAGAATAATTATATAATTGCATTTTACATACAAAAAGAATCAAGATTGCACATTATAAATTATGAGTAGGATTTAAAAAATAAATGAAGTATTTTTCATTTATATATGTATATTAATTTTGTCACGTCAATTATTTGCTCACCCGAGATATAAAAAAATCATCTATAATTTGTTCAATATATTTATTTGATATGTTAATTTTTATGTATTTGATAGATGTAATATAATCAGAAATCAGAAATCTTATAAGTCTTATAAATCAGAATGTAAAATTAAAATGCTCGCTCAAAATATAAAATAATCTATAATTTTTTAAATATATTTATTGGATGTATTACTTTTTTATGGCAGATATTAATATGATTAAAATCGTAAATGTTATAAATATTATGAGATAAATATTATCAGATTGTAAAATTAGAATTATGATCAAAATTTAATTTTCGTGCACAACTATTTAAGCTTAAGGGATATCGCGATATATATTGCTTTCTAGCGTGCAAAAGGGTCTTTCTGCCTCTTCCTTTGTCACAATTTCTCCAACACATGCTAGCTCTTCTTTTTTCACTACCGGACAGTCGCGGTCGCCTTGTCGCGGCTCCGATCCCCGGCTCCTTAATTATGAATCACCACCGTCATTTACCTTTATTTATCGTTGTGCGACTCTACTTGATTTACCGCCACGATTCTCGCGCCTATTATTCCCGTTTTTTGTTCCACCGCCTTCGAATTTATTATTCCGCCGCGAGATTCCGTTTCGTCTTTTATCGGCTGGCGTTCGTTTCGTTCCGTAAGCCGATCGATAAAATCCACATTGTTACATTATAGTGAATCAAATCGCGTTTCTGCAAAGCGCATATTGACCATTTTGAAGATAAACGAATCGTAATCGTATAATATGCATATACCAATATCAATTCCTTTACAATGTTAATTACCGTTGTATTAATTATCATTAAGCAAGAAATGATCTCGATTTCAAACGTAAGGATTCTCTGGAAATTGCGTTTCCTCCTGGATGACACAACGCGGATATTAGCGACGACTGTTTCTATCTCTCTTTCCTCAATTCGTTCCCTGCTCTTGTCCTTTTTCCTCCCACCTGCTGGTGAGAGATAGATATTATTTTCAGACGGCATGGCGGGGATTACTAAAGACGCGAGGGCGAGTGGAGACGTTGGCACAGGGGTGGATCGGGTGTTTTGCAGTGCGAAATACCCTCCATTACACTGTAGGCGTCGTATATATAAGAGATTATTTTTCTTTTCTCTCACCTTCTTTTTTTTCTCTCTGTCTCTCACTTTATCTCACTTTTTTCGCCCTCATCGTCCTTTTCTGGCGCGCTTCTCGCTTTCCGACGATGTCGGGAGTGAGTTTTAAGAGGTGATATGGGAGAGGTTTCGCCTCTTAGCGTTCCCTCCTTTTTTTTGAGAAATTACGGAAAATTAGCTGCATGACGCTCGGCGCTTCATTGTGACTCATCGCGAGAAATGAGGAGAGAAAAGGATCGTTTGTCGGCGTGGATAGAGAATGAAGAGATGGAGGTACACATAAACGACAAACGAGTTCACGAGTTACTCGCGAATGTTTTAATCTCGGGGGATCATAGGGCGCGGGAAAAAGCGTTTTCTTTTTAATGGAAAGCCACGAATGCGAAGGATAAAAAGCAACCTACCCGAATCTGTATCCCTTGTGTCTCGAATTTTTCATATCGCTTTTGTCTTTTCTTTATACCTCGAGAACATTCAATCGTCAATGCGAATTGTGAACGTTCTTTAAAACTTTTTTTAAGAATTTATATACGTGCGTCTTGTGCGATTTAGCCATAGACTATTACGCACAACGTAATTTAAAAGTATTAGAATTGTTAAATACATCTTTCTAAATCATTAGAGAACAAAATTATTTATTATTATTTACTTAAATTTATTATTTTTAATTTTTGCTTGGCTATTGTTCTTTTTATGTTTGTAACTAATGAACTTTATATTTAATTTATTTATTAAATACTTCTTTTACAATGCTAAATTCCGCTTTTTTATTTATCGCAATATATACTTCACCTCGATAATTTTGTATTTGTACATTCACGCTTGAGGCTAAGAATTCTTCTCGATACGGCATATAAAGTGCATATGTTTATGTACGACACAATTTCACTATTTATTTATGTATATACAAATCACTAAATTCACTTTGTAATCTTAGAGTATATTTTCATTGTTTATTTATATAAATAAGCTAAATCAACTTTATAACCTTCACGAATTATCAATTAGATGTTCTTATTACATTTGTAATACATGTAATTTTCTGTTGTGCGATTTGATGGAATCGAAACACACAGGTTGCACTCGAAATATACGAAACTTGTGACGCTAAACGAGACACGAAATTTTCCGGGTTCACCGTCCCGAAGTAGGCCAGGTGAGTGACTGGCTGACTGAAAAATTTTTCTCTCGTAGCCACGAGGGTACAGATGCTGGTCTATAAAAAAAAGACTCCACCCCACAGGCACGGGTGCCCCTTAGAGTAAAAAAAAAAGTCTCCCCTCAGGAAAACCCTTGTACAAAAACCGAAGGGGGTCACTCACCTACCTACCGGTAGTGAGGGATAGAAAATGATCGCGAAGCGTTCACACGTGGAACATTCATGAAATTTATAATACACCATTATCTCAGAGAAATATATTTTTTATAAAACTTGTTTTTCTCTCTGTTCAGAGATTGCCATAATTATTCATTTTTATTATCCAGCATTTAATTATTTGAAAGACACTTGCATTTTTCACACAAAAGTATTAAGATTATTACTATTAATATAGAAAAAAATGCAATCGGATGATTATTTAATGTTTATTTCAGATTTATGAGCTATCGATTCTCTTATAATTCATAATAATTGATATAATAATCGGTAGATTTTTTATTGATTAACATAAATATTATATAAAATCGGGAAGGAAGGGGACACTCGAAACAATGACGAATAAATATAAAGACGGTAAGAATTACATAATAAAATCTAATACTTTTAGTAATAATTAATTTTTTTATTATTATTGATTAATTTAAAAATCATTATGCATTAATTAATAATAAAAAAATAATAATTTGATTTAAGATAAATATTTTATTTTACTGTTATTTACAAGAAATTGATTAATTTTTCTTATTACAAGAAATTGATAAAAAATAATAAGTCACAACGTAATGGTACTTTTTAAACATCCGTATAACACTGGCACAAAACATTATATCCCGAGGAACTTGTGCCCCAACTTTTTTTTTTATTCTCACGTTACCTGCCTTATCCTCCCTCTCCCCCCGAACATTACTAGCCACTGGGTGATTTTGAAGCCCCACAGTGCCTGTAATCAAACACTCGTTATTCCTGTCCATCCAGGATTACGGGGTTTCTAGGATTTTTTTCTTCAGGAAAAATCCCGAATCCACGTGTATCACAACGGGATTACACGGCTATCGCCCCGGGAGATGACCAACCGTTATAATCTCCATGAAAAACAAGTAACGGCCACCTAAGTTGCGTTCTATACCTCTGCGAGATGTAGTTTTGAAAATTTTGTTACAAAATCGCTGATATTATTGTTAAATCAAGGATTTTGTATTTATTTTATTACAACAAATATGCGTAAAGAAAAATTTGTATAAGGTTCTAAGGTGGGAATAGAAAAACTTAATATCTTATTTATTCTATGTGACATCTATTTTTATTTCTTTTACTATTTATTTTAAAATAGAACATAGTTGTTGCTCATTTATACACGATACACGATACATGCAACGCGATGATTTATAACTGAATCGAGAAGAAGAAAACGATAAGCGATACGAGATCGATGCTTACGAGCTATTCGATGAAACATTTTCCGAACCCCTCGAAAGGGAACGATCGGTCGGCGAAACATCCGTTCGTAAAACGGGACATGATCACGTGTGCGGAAGCGGCCGATCGGTTTCGGGGTACTTTTTTGCGAAAATAACGGTGTTCCGTCGAAGAGAGGGAGTGTGAAAAAATGAGAAACATCTGTCGGTCCTCGATGTCTATCGAACAGATCGACTAATTCTACGCGTACCAAGACAGAATGTTCTCAAAACGCGACCCTTATAATGATTGGCAAACAATAATCCCACAATTGGATCAAGAAAAAAATTTGTTTAAGAATAAAAATTGAATGTCACATGGTGCAAAGAGAAAATATATCAATTTCAAAATTTTTGAAAATAAAAATTTTATTATGTAAATGAAGCTGAATCATGTTTAACAATATTTTTAATAAAAATGATTTTCTAATAGAAATAATTTTTTAAATTATGATATTTTTATTTTGTTAACATCAAAACAATTTACCATTTATTTTATAATATCATAATATAATTATAAAAAATATTTTAAAATGTAAATATGTATACTTACGTGAATAGAGCATACATTTGTACTTGGCCAAATTCGCAATAATGTTAATAAATTTTTTTTTTTGAAATTTGAAATTTTTTTAAATGATTAGAAAATATTATATTTTAAGAGCAGAATCATAAATAAAAAATTTTATTAGAATATATTACTACTTTAAAACTATTTTATAGGATATACGTAAAAAATATTTGAAATATTCTATACATATAAAAAGAATTAATTATATTATGAGGATGAAATTATCTTTCATCTAATGAATGTCATGATAAGTTTTATGAGAAAGTCAGCAGGAAAATTGCTGACGATCAGAAAGATACGATTCTTCTGTCGGGCACCGCGGGGCATCGTGTGAAAAAAAATAGAGAAAAAACTATTAGTTCCGGTCCAGAAGGAGAGAGGGAATGCGAAAGGTTCGCGAGGGTGAAGAAGGTACTTGTAGATGGAGAACGGCAGCAGGGAGAGACTGGACTTCCCTCGCGAGAGAGCTCACCCTCGAAGAACTCGCGCACGGCCTTTTACGTTCATTTCATAAATTCTAATTTATCGCCCGCGGAAAATTGGATCCGGCTAATCCCTGTGATTGATGCCGGTCTATGTTCACGTATCTTGTAATACATTGATGCACGTGATGCATTATCGCTGACAGCATCTAGAAGAAAAATACTCCCGCAGTTCTAATCGATTTCGCGGCTTAATTAAAAGTTTCTCTAAACAAATGGTGAATGTAATTTCACAAAAACAAAAAACTAGGAATTATAGTTCTGATATGCTAAAATTATTTTGTTAATTATTCAGTTAACATTGTTAATTATTTATTAATAGACTTTTAATAGTCTTTCTGAAATCTTTGCTGTAGAAATAAATCGCGGAAAACATTTTACTTCTCTTCAACCTAATAAATGATCGTCAATAAATTATACATTCTTGTATTTATAATCGTTCATGAGTAAGAATTATGTGATTGCAGGTACTTATATAGTTTTTATAATTTAGACTAATGACAAAAAATATTACTATCTTGGTAGACAAATGACATAACTAAAAAAAAAATTAGCAACTTTTCAACAAAGCATTTTTTAAATTCTTTCTGATTTTTAAAACGGTTTAATTATTTATTAATTAGGATAGTGGATATGCATAACTTTACTTTCTTTACACACATTATACTTTCAATTATAATGTATTCTTTGAAATTATCATGATTTTAATTTCAAATACTACAATTTTATAGGATTATGTGAGTTTGATCTCTTATCAGAGTTATAACATTATTTTATAAGCAATATATTAATAAATTATTTTTCCACAACATTGTTATTAATCGATTTTTTCTTTTATTATTTCAAAAATGTTAATTTTTTATTTATATCTTATTTCTATCAATATGCGAATATATTCAACGTAAAATTTCGAAAATTATTCTGTATAGTCGCAGTTATAAACCAAGCAAGGTGATGTTCGAAATGTTTTATAAAATTATTTTTTTATCTGGATCCCAAAATTAATTATTTAGCGCTTTTTTTTTAATCTGAATACTACCATAAAGGATATATCGCTGCGACATATTTCTTAATTGCGAATTTGAAAGCGAACTATCCTTTCGAGTAAGCGCCAGCGTGACGAGGGTAGTTAGCGCATGTCTTTCGATTAGGCGATTTCCCTTTGACTATTTTTTTTTCTCTTGCCAAGTAGTTTTTGTCTCATACCCAGATAGTCGCCGCTTTTTTTTGCGTCGGCCAATTTTCGGGTGTGCAAACACGACCCATTGTCGTGGCGCACGCGCCCTCGCCGTTCTCTGTCTCGTTCCGACGTCGCAGGGGTAGCTTGGCTCAGAACGCACCCTTTTTTTCGCCCTATCCATCCGTCTCACTCACTCTCTATGTTTCATCCTTTGCCTCTCCCCGTTGATTTTACCAACGGGATTTAAATATGCAAAGCGACTTTTTTTCAACGCCGCGTCCGTTTCTTCCCTTGTTTGGTTCGCCGCGCCCACATAATTACCGGGTGGCGGGAAAATAACGGACAAAAAACCGCGCTCGCCAGGAGCAAGCAAGCGGGACGCGGTGATGAGTTGAAAAAAAGATAAGAAAAAAGCCGATATCACAATTAGACCGGCCGCACTGGGGAAGCTGCGTAATGTTCCGCACAGCGGACAGAAAGGGGTGGCACGATTTAACCGCGTGAGGGGTGCTTGCCGGAACTGTAAACTCTGACATTATGCTCGCCCGCTGAGTAGATTTTTTTTTGTAGCGAATCACAAAGCGACACACTTGCATTTTGTTATGGAAAGCTTGTTAAACTCAAAGATGTGCGAAGATATTCCTTTTTCTATTTTTCTTCCATACAGAATAAAACGAAATTTACTACATTTGTTTTGCGAAATAAATAAACATTCAATATTAATTCAATATAAATATAAATAAATAATATCTTTTTTACAACAAGAGGTAATTTACTAATAATTGTTAAATAAATAATATGTGATAAAATATGAGATGGAATGGAGAAGGAAATATCAGATATGTACGTATTACGAACAGTACGTTATAAAATATGACAAAAAATTAAAGAGAAAATAATCTCTACATATATTTATTTTGTAAATTAAATAAATATTTAATTGCGAAATATAGTATATATATTTTTAGATGAATGGTATGATTTTTTATAACAAGAAACAATTGCAACAATAATTGCCAATAATTTTTAATAATTGTTATGTGAATAATAAATAACGACAAAATATGAGACAGAATCGAAAGGAATATTAAATGAATTATATTTGTTAACATTATTTTGTATAAAGATATGTAAAGTTTATCATATAATTATAATATTATACAAAAATTTTAATAGAAATTTGTGGGATATTGCGATTAGACATTGTCATATTCGCATATAAAAATAGTCGTCTTTTATATCGACAATTTGACTTCCATTTGTTCCTTAGAATCGTCGGTTTTCTTTCTTTAAATTCTCGTTTTTAAAAATAAATCGCAATATGTATCCCTGGGATTTTCAAGTGGCCGGTCTGAGAGGAATGCTGCGTGCGAGGAATTAATGTACAAGGTGTGTCGCGCGGATTAGTCTCATTATTATTCCCCCGAGCGAGGCAACGTCGCGCCTCAGGGTGGTAAAAAACAAAAAAAACGTCTTGGAAGATTAACGAGCGAACAGCCCTTATGAACCATCTCGACGCCTCGAAAACCGCGAGTGAGAGAAACAAGAGACAGAAAGAGACAGGGTAATGAAGGAGGGTAATAAGAGAAAGAAAAGATGGATTACGAGGAGGAATTGGATATTGCAATTAAACAGTCCGCCAACCTTACAAATTGGAAGTTGAATCTTTTTTCTACCTTAGGATTGCTGTCAGGCGTTGCTGCAGCCCTTAAAACATCGCGAACGTAGAGGGGTGCGGAGAGAGGGGGTGCTCTCGTAGTCTCGTGGTACGGAAAAAAATCCATAGGGGTTCCTCTGCGTTCATCTCTCTTACACCACAGCATCCAGCTTGAAAAAAAGAGGGTGAAACCAAAGAGAGTTGTGCGTGGCGTCAGGGGATGAGCGGAGGGGAAACTTACAAGGATGGTGCTGATGGTGGTGGCGGTCGTGCTAAAGGCAAAACAAAAGCTGGGCGACACTCTCGGACGCCTTCGGAAACATGGCCGCTCGAGAGAGAGAGAGAGAGAGAGAGAGAGAGAGAGAGAGAGACGAGAAGGAAG
>NW_012130073.1:1933640-1948962 GCF_000143395.1 Atta cephalotes
GAGAGAGAGAGAACGCAGGAAGAAATCGCGATTGTCAAATTATCGCTGACTGAGATTGATGATTTTTAAAACAAATATCAAACGATAAAAATTATTTGTGGGAATGAAACAGACCACTTAAGTTTTGTTTATAATCGATAGAATGAAAGCAGTGAATCCAAAAGACATTTTATTATAGAATATTATAACATATACAAATAACTGAAAGAATAATAAAATATACAACATTATAATGTTTAATTTTTCATCGTAGAGAAATATGTATAATTAAAATTATATATAAAACAATTAACGTGTCTTCGATACAAATCTATTTACTGCAAAAAAATTTATATTTCAAAGATAAAAATATGTTATTTATGAGTTAGTAAATATAACATATATTATTAAATTTTGTGATAATGAACATCAGAAAATAACAAAACACTATCCGTGAATAATCTGCAATCTAAAAATATCATTCGTCAAGAATGTTTACTACTACGCGATCCTACAAGATTAGAAACTGTTTTAATCAAACTTTTTGTGCCGATAATTAAAAATTTATCTTCGCAGCGACCTGCATTTATAATGGCAAAAAATCTATAAAGAGCGACCGCGCCCATCATATATAATAGATGGTCTCCCCTTCTCGGTCAACCTTCTCATCTCATTTCGCTGGTTCGACCAACCTCCACCTTCCTCTTCCATCCCTCCAAGCTCCCCCGAGCACCACCCATAGACTCCAACCAGCTTTCAATCAATATTTAAAGAATTGCGCCTTAATAACCATCGTGGCGTCATGTAATGGTGGGCTTCAGCTCTGATGCGTCACCTTTTATAAGGGTCACGAATTTATCTGCTTCTTCCTAAATCTTTGGTCTCTTAAATTATCGACTGATGGTGTATCATAATATATGATATTATTAATTGTTGATAACATTTCTGTTGTTACGTTATTATTAATTGTTGATATATCTTATCAGTTATTGATAAAAATAATTTTCACATAAAAATATATTTTACTCATCACTATTAAATTATAGATGATAAATATTCTATATGAAATCTGTTTATCAATTGCCCCTACGCAATCCTTATTTATCCACTACAGTCCTTATTTATCATCCTATCTTGTATTTTCATTTATTCGTGTCTATTCGCGTATATCTATCATCACCTGTATTTCTACCTGTATTATTTCATAAATATTCAATAACACCATGAATATAATACGTTAATAGTAGCAGAGGAAGCAGTTTTGTAAATGTTGTAAAAGTCTTCAATACAATTGATTCTTACTTTAAGTTTCTCATGAATTTAAATGTTTAAACCAATAGTATTGAAAAATATTACAACAGTTGCAAAAATGCTTTCTCTACTGAACGCAACTAATATCTAACCATGTCCTACTGATAATTCTGCGGGATAATTTAATCATATTAAATAAATAAGCAATAAATAATAATAATTAAAAACAGACTTTCCATCTTCAAAATACAAAAAAAATTAATAAATAACAATGTTAATGAGAGTAATTTGTATATCTGAATAATCAAGCGGAAGATTTAAAAATCTACTAAAAACTTGCGCTTGATTATCCGCACTGGCTCTCATGAGACCTGTTGTTTGGTATTTTAAATAAGAAGTAATTAAAAAAAAATTTAAGAACTCGCAATTTGTGAACAAGTTACCCTTCTGAATGCAATTTATCTTTACACATATATCTTTTAAAAACTTAAATTGGTGTCACACACTAACCTACTTCATATAAATTCTCTTCTTTTTTTTGGTCAGATGGATTCTTCTTTCGATCAATATTCCGGCTTCATAGCCAGAAACAACATTGCAAAAAGAAATACTCCTTTTTGCTACCGACTAATATCGCTGGCAATAAGCATAAGATTTTACGCTTTTGTACGATGCACGAAACACGAACGCATCGCGAAGGGACCATAAACGAAATTGATTAAATAGACAAGTGTAAAATAATTATTAAAATAGACAATTGTAAAATAATAATAATTGAATGTTCCATTGAAATAAATTTTGCGTTTATTCTTTAGTCGCGTTTATTAAAAATGTACACATATATTCATATTATATGATATGTAAAAATATCATAATATTAAATACATGTCTCCCCGACGACAATTAAATCTACATTAAAATAAAATTATTATGTCAATAACGTTCCGATTTGAAAAGACACGATAACGAATATTATAAAATTCAGATTAAATTTCATAAAATAAATTTTATCACATGAACAAAATTTTAATTTAAAAAAATTAATTGAAAATGAATTCGATTACCATCCAATAGAATCTAAGGCCCATATACACATTTTCGAACAATTCATTGCTGAATTTCATTTTAAAAGCATGCAAAAATGAGAAATTCAGATGAATGAAGTAAGATCCAAAAGGGATATAATAAATTTCCCTTGTATTAATAAATTATCTCTTTGTATCTTGTAAATTAAAAGAATCATTTTTTTGTATAATGTATAAATTGTTTCAAAATTAAGTATTTTAAGAGACATAAAACTCAACGAGATTACAAAAATAATTATAACTAAATAAAATCCTTCTGTTTCATGACAAAATGTATATCGGATCTTATTATACTACGTTATATTAATTAGCACCATCATCAAAATCCAGTTATCAATTATTTTGTATGGATAAATTATAAAAGTTTAAGTTAAAAGTCGGTGCATTAGAGATAAATAATAATTAACAATCGTATTTTTTACAAATGAAACTAACAAATTATATGAAATATTAGTATGTTACACAAAAATATTACTTCAATAATATCTAAAATAAACAAATTGTAAAACAATTTTTTAGAAAGCAATATGTGTATGTAAATATTGCTTTTCTGCACCAACATGTATAAAATTTAATCCTAGATGAATATTTGAGTATAGGATAAATGGAAAAAATAAATGAAATAATATTTGTTACACTGTAACAAACATTTTTCTATATTACATTGTCTGTAGATAATAATTTCATTTGTAATTATTTTTTTCTATATATTTTTTATCAATAAATAAATTTAGGCTCTAATGATTAATATCAATAAAATTAGTAGAAGCCTATAAGAACATTCGATTCTGATAAACTTTAGCATATGACTGTATTAACTCATTTTCTTGACATAATTTATATTCATAAATTATGAATTATGAAAATTAGCGAACACTTTAAGTTCAAAGTTTAATATTGTTATTATACTGAAGAGGACCTAAAACAGAATCGAAAAAATATTGGGTATGGGAAAAAGTTCGTGGCGTTTTTTCCGCTAGATGGCATTAAATGCTCAGCAGTCGGCAACTACTAATCGCATCGGCAACACTAGACGTGCGTTTAAAAAGTGACATTTTAATCTTTGTTTTGAGTCGAAAAAGATTGAAATCGGTGAAGGGATCAAAAGTTATTTTATTTTGAAAATGGAAATAAATAAGGAAAAAATTCGCTACATTTTGCAATATCACTATGATAAAGGCAAGAATGCTGCACAGGCTTGTGAAAAAATTTGCGCTATTTACGGTGAAGATACTCTATCAAAATCAGCAGCACGGAAATGGTTCGCTTGCTTTCGTGTTGGAAATTTCGATGTGAAAGATGAACCTCGCTCCGGTCGACCAATCACTGAAAAGTCCGATGAAATCATGGTAAAAGTCGAGCGTGATAAGCATGTGAGCATTGTGGAGATTGCTAGGGAACTAGGCATCGACCACAAAACACTTTTACACAAAATTGGATACAAAAAGAAGCTCGATGTTTGGGTTCCTCACGAGTTGAGTGTTAGGAATATGATGGAATTAACATTTGTGATACGCTACTAAAACGGGATGAAATTGAGCCATTTCTGAAGAGAATGATAACTGGTGATGAAAAATGGATCACCTATGACAATCCAACTAGAAAAAGATCGTGGATAAAGAAAGGAGAGAAGGCGCAAGCAATCGCAAAACCTGGATTGACGAAGAAGAAGATGATATTGGTGTGTGTGTGTGTGTGTGTGATGGAACTGGAAGGGAATCGTTCACTGTTATCGTCCAATTAAACAATTAATTCCGAACTCTACTGTGAACAACTGCAGAGATTATAACAAGCAATTGAGAAGAAGCGGCCAGAATTAATCAATAGGAGAGGTGTCGTCTTCCATCACGACAACGCTCAACCACATACATCTTTGATGACTCGGCAAAAATTGCGACAGCTTGACTGGGAAGTTTTAATGCATCTAATCGTATAGTCCTGACATAGCACCCTCAGACTATCATTTGTTTAGGTCTCTGCAGAACTCTTTTAATGGTGTAAAATTAGCTTCAAAAGAGGCCTATAAAAATCACTTGAAGCAGTTTTTCGATCAGAAACCACAGAAGTTCTATCGCAATGGAATTATGGCTCTGCCCCAAATTTTCTATAATATTTTGCCATTTTTGGCAAAATATTATAGAAAATAATGGAGCATATTTGATTTAAATAAATTGATTTCAATACTCTAAGAAAAATACTTTAATTTTACTAAAAAATCGCTACGAACTTTTTCCCATACCCAATATATATGTTTGCATTGATTTAATATAATAAAGAATATTTATAAACACACATACAACTTGTGTTGGCTCTTATACGCTTTTACTAATTTTACTAATATTTTTTATTATAATGTTTTTCATTTTATGCACATCAAATAAAACAAAAAATTAATATCTTAATCTCTCTCTCTCTCTCTCTATTCATCATAAAATCATAAAATATAAATATCAGTAAATTTAAATAATAACAGTAACTGATAGTAATAACAGTAAAAAAATCAGTATTTAACGTTTTTTTCTTTTATTCGCTCTCTTATATTTTCTTTACCTTTCTTTATCTTCTTTAGCTTTATATATTCAAGAAATTATATTATACATTTCTAAATAATAAACAAAGTTCAATAAACTTTGATGTATTCAATTTTTTGATCACAGACAATTTTATTAATTAATATAATTATTAATAACAAATATTCTATTATTTAACTCTCTATTTAACGATATTTCTCTATTATTTAACGGTATTTCCAATTCTTAAAAAAATTCTTTTGTATACAATATAATATATGCATACGAGTGCATTTCATATACACATCAAACTCGTATGAACAATAAGTTCAATAATAAGAAGAATCCAGGATTAAGTTTATCGTAATCTGTTCTAACTTATCTATATCAAAGTAACAGATGTATGGAATGCTGTACATATACTTATCCGTATGTAGTTATTAAATTTATACGTGCATCTAGGTACATGATATACTAATAAAATTACCTCAATCATACATCCATTACCTCAATAAAAATGTAATTAATTCATCACTCACCGATTCGATGCGCAACAGGAGGAGTTACATCTGTAACATCGCTACGATGATTCTGTAAAATTAAAATTCAAATTAAAACTAATCATTATTTAAAAAAATAATTACTATGTGAATATACATACATTCAAAAAAAATTTTTTTTATTTGAAAATATAATATTACAACCATTCGATTCTTTATTTATTATTTAATTTGATATTTATGAAAATTATATTATATTACATTATATTCTTGAAAGGAGATTTAAACAAAAATAAATTGTGTTACAAATAAAATGTTGTAAATTTTTAAATAATTCCTCTTTTTTTCTAATTATTATTTTTAATTGATTGCAAAATAAAATAATTTGGGAAAGAGCAATGAAAAATAAATTTTACACAAGTAAAAAATAATATTTACCCCAAAGTTGCTCCACCGGTGCAGGATGTCTCTCTCAGACCTCCTCCTCCTCTCAGAATTGAATTGACATCCTCTCGCACAGGATATTCGCGTAAAACACTCGCGAATAACACATAATCGCGCGGACTAATGATTTAAAAAAGTTTTTCGCGTCAAATTAGAACATTATCGAATAGATAAAAAGTTAGTCCGATAACTTGAGCGGCACTCCCGGAGCAAACGCGCGATGCGACGAACCAGCTAGAGTTCGTTCAGTTACAATTAAATCGACGACAAGGGTGCATTAGCTCCCTCCCTCCCCCCCCTTAGATTTTTACACGAAGAAAATGATTTTATTCAAGTATTTAAAAATTTACCTATATATATTATTCAAACAAATTTGCAAATTTTTAGTTAGTTAAGGAAAACCTTTCTTTTCATGTATATCCTCCAAGTACTGAGCCCTCTCATCACGTCAAAATTGTATCCGTGAGAGGAAAGCTCTTCAAAATATAATACACAGCTATTATCTATATAAATATCAGTTAACTTTTAAAAATATATATCAAATTCACGTCAATTCGTTACTATTGCGAAATAAATTCAGATAAAAGGGCTGAATCTCTTATTACGGTGTCTCTGATAAGATATAATTAGAGTCAATGGAATGAGATTAATAAAAAAGAGAAATATTTCATTTATTTATGACAAATATTTCCTAAGTACGCACAATTTTTTATTATATGCACGAAAACGAAAAATTAATTAAATTATTAATTACACAAGCTATGATAATTGTGAAAGTATATAAATCGCGTTATTTGTATGAGTACTTAATATTGCTTTTTTATAAATCGTGTGATATTGTTCGAAGAATCAAGATTATATATTACTATTATAAATGAAACATGATCGTCATCTTGATTGTTTTATAAATAATTAATCGTATGCTAATCGTATGCGAACTAATAATCGTATGCTGAATATTCATAAAGTACAATAGTTCGTATTATATCTAGTACTTTTCACGATTACGTTTCAGAAGGAAATGTGAAAAAGATCGGCACGCGACATGGCTACCTGCTACCTTGTATGAGTGTCGGTAAAGAAATGCGCAGTAACTACACGTAAATGTGACGCGCTGCTCCGTGCCACCCCGTGCCACCCCGAGCCACCCCGTGCCACCCCGAGCCACCCCATGCCGCTCGACCGCTCTTCCGCGCCAAAACAAACCCCAAGGCCGTGCGTCGATCATCTAATCGTCGAAATATTAACGCATATAACGAAATAATTTATTCATTACATTTTTAATATTCTCCTAAATAGACTTTATTGCACAGTTTTTGCTTTACATTCGTAACGTACACATCTCATCATTTTAGATATTTCAAATTTTGTTACAAAATAAGCGATTATTAGTTTGTAATAATTCTTTATTACACGAAATCCGCTCAATGTACGCAATATTTTTAACAAAAGATTAACATTGTGATCCTTTGTTGCTTTTGAATTGTTTAATTCTGTCATTTATTACGTCCTATTTCGCATACTTAATTCGGAAAAAGTAATACGTGAATTATATATTTCTAATGTTAAAATATTAGAAACACTTAACGTTAGCAACTATTTAAAAAAAAATACGCTAGTAAAAATCACTTTTTATTTGTTGCTTTTTATCGGCATATTAGTTATTGATACGAAACATTTGAAATTATAAAATAAATGTTAAATATTCTTCAGTGTATCATCACAATATCACGATATAATTACGATATATTACATTGAACGATTCAAGCCATTAAAACTAAACCACTAAGTTCTGCGAAAATCGATATAAGAAATTATTTCATTAATTCCGCAACGAAATTAATTCTATTTTGTTTCACGTAATATAAAATAAAGTTAATACTAATATGCCGAATTCGGTCGTATTTAAAATAAAGTCATTTAAAATATATATTTTTAAATAAAAAGAATAAAAGAGTTTAATATTCATTATTTTAAATAATTCCTTTTAACCTATTCTTTAATTAATATATATTCTTTAATTAAAGTAAAAAATAAGCTTTCGGATCTTATTTTATATTTTTCATTTTAAATGAATCAGTCAGGGTTGTATTAAAAACGATTTCATTTAAAATATGTATTTTAAATAAATACATATGTATTTTAAATTAAAAAATATAAAGCAGTTATTTAGTATGTAATATTTTAAGAAACTTTTTCTAGATTATTTCTTATTTCTTATTAAATATTTTAAGCAAATTTTCGGAATCAAAAATATGATGTTTTGTATTATTTAGTATTTATCGCAAATACGTATCAAGAAGAAATGTAAAGAAGATCGAGTGGCACGCGATACAGCTATCTGCCTGTACGAGCCTCGGTAAGAGAATGACTGCGCGGTAACTACATGTAAATGTGATGCGCCCCTCATGCCACTCCGTGCCATTTTCATCCCAAGGCCGCGCGCCAACCGTCTAATGAAATAATAACGCATAATTACGAAAGAAATAAATAAAATAATCTATTCGTTACATTTTTTATATTTTTCGATGAATAGACTTCATTGCTTTAATCTTCTTAGATTTGTTATACACACAGGCTGTGTGACACAGCTCGTCTATATCTTAGATATTTTAATTGTGTTACAATAAGCGATTATTAGTTTGTAATAACTTTTGTTTTATAAAAAATCCGCGCAATATATATGTACAATATTTTTAATAAAAGATTGATGCCTTGCTTTTTGTTATTTTTGAATTCTATTTTATTCGTCTTTATATGTCTTATTACGCATTCTTAATCCACGAAAAATAATAGTTAAATTTTATTCAAATTCACAATATAATGTAAGATTTGTTGAATTTTAAGCATCAAGTAAAAAATATGATTCTAATTGAAATAGAACAGTGATTTGTGATAATTTCTATATATTAGGTGAGAGAAAAAGTTCATGGCGTTTTTCCCATTAGATGGCATTAAAAAAAACGCCACGAACTTTTTCCCTACCTAATATGTCTGTGATTCTGTCGTGTACACATTTTCTTTCAGATGAATAAGTAATGAAATAATAGCGTATTGTACGACGCAAAATATAGTAAGACTATATTCCAACCAAAATATTTAATTCTTTATAACATAGTCTGGTACCAAATATTCTGCTTCTTACATTGCAAATTTATTTTACTTATTATAAGATATTAAATTCAATATAAAGCATACAGTCTTATTTAATTGAAAAATATTAATCAAAAGTATTAAAAAAATATTAATTATTAATTATTTTATCAATATTATTTTCTGCCAAAATTTTACGCTTTGAAAAAAAATTGTTTTAAATAAATTTATGTTTAGTTAATATGCTATAATGAATAAAATTAATTTGGAATGCAAGAATATTTGATATGAATTAATGTTACAAAGAATTAAATATTTCGTTTGGTCTTGCTACATGTTTGCAGTGTACAGCGAGCTATTATTTCATTACCCATATTATGAATATAATACGCAACAGAATCATAGACATATAGAGTATAGGAATTTATAAATCACTGCGTGTTTTATTACGAATAGTAAATTGAGTCTTAGAATTCAACAAATCTCGCATTGCATTGTAAATTTGAATATAATTTATCTCTTACTTTTCCTGGATTAAGAAATACGAAATAAGAAGTGAATGATATAATTAAACAATATAAAAGTAGCAAAATGCCGCAAGGCATCAATCTTTTGATTGATTAAAAATATTGTATATTGCACGGATTTCGTGTAATAAAAAGTTATTACAAATTAATAATCGCTTATTCTAACACAATTAAAATATCTAAGATATAGATGAGCTATGTCACACACTCTGTATGCGTAACGGATCTTAGAAATAAAGCAATAATTCTATTTATCGGAAAATATAAAAAATGTAACGAATAGATTATTTTATTTACTTCGCATTATTATTTCGACGGTTAGACGATTAGCGCATGACCTTGGAAAGGAATGGAGATAGCACAGGGTGGCACGGGGTGACACCGGGCGGCCGAGGTAGTAAAGAGTGATGCGTCACGTTTATGCGTAGTTACCGTTCGATTTTCTTTCCTTTTGATATTAGTATTTGGATATTAGTATTAGCAATAAAATACTAAATGACACGAAACATTATATTTTTGATTCCGAAAATTTGCTTAAAATATTAAATAAGAAATAAAAATCTAGAAAAAGTTTCTTAAAATATTAAATACTAAATAACTAATTTTTTTAATTTAAAATATATATTTTAAATAAAATTGCTTTTAACATGACCGATTCCTGACTGATATGATTTATTTAAAATGAAAAACATAAAATAAAATCCGAAAACTTATTTTAAGTATTAATTAAAGAATAAGTCAAAAGGAGTTTTTTAAAATAATGAATACTAAACAACCCTTTTATCTTTTTTATTTAAAATATATATATTTTAAATAATTTTATTTTAAATACGACTGAACTCGGCATATTAGTATATTAATAACTTTATTTTATATACGTGAAACAAAGTAAAATCCAATTAATATATTTTATTGCAGAATTGATGAAAAATAATTTTTCATATCGATTTTCTCAAAACTTAACTGCAGTTTAGATTTAATGGCATTCAATATAATTATATCGTAGTACATTGAAGAACATATATTTGACATTTATTTTATAATTTAAAACATTTTGTATCAATTAATACGCTGTCAAAAGGCAAGAGATAAAGAATGATTTTTACTTAGAGTGTGGTTCTTTTTTTTACAAAATTATTGTAAACATGAAGTGTTTTTGACATTCCAACATTTTATATTTTAGTTTTTATTGCTTACTCTTTAATAATTTACAATTAAATAAAAATTAATAATATTCAAAAGTAACAAATAAACCAACCTTTCTTTTGTTAAAAATGTTGTAAACTGCGCAGATTTTGTGTAATATAAAATTATTATAAACCAATAATCATTAATTGTAACACAATTGAAATACGTAAGATATTCATGAACTGTGTATGTGCGTAATGAATTTAAGAAATAAAGCAAAAACCGTGCAACAAAACCTATTAATCGGAGAACATTAAAAATGTAAAGAATTTAAGAATATATTATTTTACTTACTTCGTAATATGCGTTAATATTCGACAGTTAAACGGTTGGCGCGCGGCCTTGGGGTGGGGATGGCACGGGGTGATACGGGATGGTACGGGGTGGCACGGGGCGGCGCGCCACGTTTACGCGTAGTTACCGCACAGTTATTCCCTTACCAAGGCTCGTACAGGTAGGTAGCCATGTCGCATGCCACTCTTCTTTATATTTCCTTTTGAAACGTAATCGCGAAAAATGCTAGATAATACGAACTATTGTACTTTATGAATATTCACAGTATACGATTATTACAATAGTTCGCACGATTAATTATTTATAAAAGAATCAAGATGGCGATCATGTTTCACGGAACAGATATTTCATACAGTTCATTTGGAAACAAAACGCAATTGAAAACAGAATTTGTTACGATTTCGCAATAATTACGAAGGACATTAAGGAATTATTTTTGTTTAATGAAAATTTTTTCTCTCGCTTGAGTGTAACTCTTGATTATACTTCGAAAGGTATCATGATTCATAAAAAAACAATATTAATAAATATTCATGCAAATAACGCAATTCATGCGATTCGTACTTTTACAATTACTATAGTTTGTGTAATTAATAATTTAATTAATTTTTTATTTTCGTGCATTTTTTGTGATATAATAAAAAATTAAGCGTACTTAGGAAATATTTGTCAGTAATAAATGAAGTATTTCTCTTTTTTAATAATCTCTAGCTCATTCCGTTGACTCTAATTATATCTTATCAGAGTACACCATAATAAGAGATTCAGCCCTTTTATCTGAATTTATTTCGCAATAGTGACGAATTGATGTGAATTTGATATATATTTTTAAAAGTTAACTGATATTTATATAGATTATAGTTGTGTATTATATTTTGAAGATCTTTCCTCTCACGGATACAATTTTGACGTGATGAGAGAGTTCAGTACCTGAAGGATATACATGAAAAGAATAATTTTTCTTAACTAACTGAAAATTTGCAAATCTGTCTGAATAATATATGTAGATAAATTTTCAAATAGTTGATAAAATCGTTCTCTTTGTATAAAAATCCAAGGAAAGGGGGGAAGCTAACGTCGCCGATTATTTGTAATTGAATCGATTTAATTGTAACTGAATGAACCGTAGTCGGTTCGTCGCGTCGCATGTTTGCTCCGGGAGTGCCGTTGAAGTTATCGAATTAACTGGACTTTTTACAAAATCTATTCGATAAAGTTCTAATTTGATGCAAAAGACTTTTCTAAATCATTAGTCCGCGCGCGATTATGTATTATTCGTGAGTGTTTTTACGCGAGTGTGCCAGAGGATGTCAACTCAATTCTAAGAGGAGGAGGAGGTCTGGGAGAGACATTCTGCACCGGTGGAGCAATCTTGGGGTAAATATTATTTTTTACTTGTGTAAAATTTATCTTTTATTGTTCGTTTTCAAATTATTTTATTTTACAATCAATTAAAAATAATAATTATAATAGAAAAAAGGGGAAATTATTTAAAAATTTAAAATATTTTACAGATTTATTTTTGTTTAAGTCTCCTTCATAAATATCAAATTAAATAATAAATAAAGAATCGAATAGTTGTAATATTATATTTTCAAATTTAAAAAAATTTTTTTTAAATGCATGTGTTCGCATAGTAATTATTTTTTTAAATAATGATTAGTTTTAATTTGAATTTTAATTTGTTTGCTACAGAATCATCGTAACGACGTTATAGATGTAACTCCACTGTTGCGCATCGAGTCGGTAAATGATGAATTAATTATGTTTTTATTGAGATTTTATGGATATATGGTAATTTTATTAGTATATGCATGTACATATAAATGTAATAATTATATACGGATAAGTATATGTACAGCATTTCATACATCCATTGCTTTAAAATAGATAAGTTAGAGCAGATTAGGGTAAACTTAATCCTAGATCCGTCTTATTATTGAACTTATTGTTCATATGAGTTTGTGTATACGAAATACATTCATATGCATATGTTGTACAAAAATAAAATTTTTTTAAGAATTGGAAATGTCGTTAAATAATAGAGAAATACCGTTAAATAGAAAGTTAAATAATAGAATATTTGTTATTAATAATTACATTAATTAATAAAATTGTCTGTGATCAAAAATTTGAATATCAAAGTTTAACTTTGTTTATTATTTAGAAATGTATATAATTTCTTGAATATATAAAGCTAAAGAAGATAAAGAGAGATAAAGAAAACATAAAAGATCGAATAAAAGTAGAAAACATTAAATACTGATTTTTTTAATTACTGTTATTATTTAAATTTACTGATATTTATATTTTATGATTAATAGAGAGAGAGATTAAAATATTAATTTTTGTTTTATTTGATGAAAAACACATTATAATAAAACACATTATAATAAAAAATATTAGTAAAATTAGTAAAAGCCTATAAGAGCCAACACAAGTTGTGGATGTTTGTAAATATTCTTTATTATATTAAATCAATGCAAACAAATATACGTTTCGATTCTGTTCTTCTGCAGTATATAATAAGTATTAAACATTTGAACTTAAGGTGTTCGCTAATTTTCATAATTCGTAATCTATGAATATAAATTACATCAAGAAAGTGAGTTAATATGATCATATGCTAAAGTTTATCAGAATCAAATGTTCTTATAGACTTCTACTAATTTTATTAATATTAATCGTTAGAGTCTAAATTCATTTATTGATAAAAAATATATAAAGAAAAATAATTACAGTAAATGAAATTGTTATCTACAGATAATGTAATATAGAAAAAGTTTGTTACAGTGTAATAAATATTATTTCATTATTTTTTCCATTTATCCTATACTCAAATATTCATCAGGATTAAATTTTATACATGTTGATGCAGAAAAGCAATATTTACATACACATATTGCTTTCTAAAAAATTATTTTACAATTTGTTTATTTTAAATATTATTATTGAAGTAACATTTTTGTGTAACATACTAATATATTTCATATAATTTATTAGTCTCGTTTTTTATTAAAAAAAATACGATTATTAATTATTTATCTCTAATGCACTGATTTTTAATTTAAACTTTTATAATTTATTCATATAAAGTGATTGGATTTTGTGCTAATTAATGTGACGTAAGATCCAATATACATTTTGTCATAAAACAGAAGAATTTTATTTAGTATAATTATTTTTGTAATCTCATTGAATTTTATATCTCTTAAAATACTGAAACAATTTATACATTATACAAAAAATGATTCTTTTAATTTACAAGATACAAAGAGATAATTTATTAATACAAGGGAAATTTATTATATTCTTTTTCTTCATTCTTACTTCATCTTACTTCATTCATTTGAATATCTTATCTTCATATGCTTTTAAGATGAGATTCAGCAATGAATCGTTCGAATCGAAAATGCGTACATGAACCTTAGATTCGGATGGTAATCGATTTCATTTTCAATTTATTTTTTAATTAAAGTTTTATTTATATGATAAAGTTTATTTTCTGAAATTTAATATTCGGTGATCGTGTCTTTTCAAATCAGAACGTTGTTGACATAACAATTTTTTTTAATGTAGATTTAATTCTTGTCGGGGAGATATGTATTTAATATTATGATTTATATTTTTAGTAAACGCGAGTAAAGAATAAACGCGAAATTTGTTTTTAATTTTAATGGAACATTCGATTATTATTATTTTACAATTGTCTATTTTAATATCAATTTCATTAATATGATGGCCCCTTCGCGACGCGTTCGTGTTTGGCGTATCGTACAAGAGCGTAAAATCTTACACTTATTGTCGACATGCCGGCGATGAATAATCGGCAACAAAGAGGAATATTTTTTCTTGTTGTCGATTTCTGGCATATGAAGCCAGAATATTGACCAGGAGCAACAAAAGTATTTCATCTGGCGGAAGAAAGAAGACGAAGAAGATTTATGAAGTATATGAGATTGAAGGTACGTTGGTGTGCAATCAAAGTATATATATGAGAGATATATGAAGTTAAATCTACAAGGTTTTCTTGAACGCGTGCGAGTGTACGTATGGGTGGGTATCAGAAGCGAAATGATGTCTCGAATTAAATTAAACTTTAAATAAAATTCATAAATTATACTTTTAATAAAATTTCTAAACGGTCGCTATTTAAACATAAATTTGTATATGTTTTTTCCTAATTCTGGTTACAATTCCGATCGAAATTATAAATATGTTATGTAAAAAGAATATGGGTAGCAGGATAAAAATACGAGTTATAGGTAAAAATCAGATAAATAGGGAATAAGTAGGATACGAATAGGTAGGATGAGTTATAATGTTCGACAATTACATAAAATAATTTTATAATTTTAAAAAATTTTCTTCAGGTAAAAATGCATGTGTATGTGTGTCTACACACACACACACACACACACACACACACACACACACACACATATTATATA
>NW_012130073.1:1953039-1956600 GCF_000143395.1 Atta cephalotes
TACTATATATATATATATATATATATATATACATATATTACAAAAATGAAATCAAAATTATTAACGTTAGTTACAAAATCTTTTTTCTAAAACATTACTACAAAATTTTTTGTATACTTACATCCACGTTTGAACCCTTTACAAAGGCACCTTGGGGATGTACATGATCATAGAGAATCACCAAACCTACCATAACCCTCAAGACGAAGAGCTGAGTTTCCTCTCGTTGGAATTGCGCCAACAAATTCCTAGTAGAATATATTTCCCAAATTAGCTTCGCGAAGAAATTCCTGCTTTCTTAAGACAATTCTCTTCTCTTTGCATATTAATGGAACTCATAGATAGATATACTTACGGGTTTTCCAACATTCGAAGACACACTTTTGCCATTGTACCAAGCGTTTCTGTAATGTTTTCCCTGGCTATGTCTTCGTTCTAAAAATAAAAAAAATATAGTTTTACTAAATATAGTATAATAAACGTATAATATCGTGGCAACTTTACTATTCCGCGCACGCGAATTTACAAATATTTTCAATACAAATTTTTTTATATTTATTGAAAAGCTCGCTTTTAAAAAACATCATGTTATCATGAAATGCATATTTGCGTATTGAAGGTAGTACTCAATTAAAGCATTGTTTCGTTATCGATTTTGATTAAAAACTTGTATGTTATATCAGGCTCGAGTATATCTGTAGCACGTTTGCTTGTCTGTAGTCTATATAGAGCTCGGGTAATTTAAATCGCAGGCTAGAATACCTGTCAATTTTCCAGTTCAGCAGAGCCATTATTATTGTCGACAATTTTTTTTCTCTGTCCGTCTTGTCATTACATCGCATGTCGATCACGTAACGCGGTTATTTGTCATCGCAATCAATATGAATGAAAGTTCACGATTCATTGTATTACAGTGAAAAATGTGTCAGAATAATTAAGTCTTGAAAAAATTTCAAATAAAATAAATAAGATTTACAATGTTGACGCTATTTTTTATATTTACTCTTCTATTTCATAACATAGAAGAAAAAATTGAATTTATCAGAGTTAATCTTATACATATATTTATATAAATATATTTATATAAATAAATCACATATTTTTTTATACACAATTATTAATATAAATCCATTTGAAAAATTATTAACAAATAATAAATTTGCGATTTTTTAAGATGCACTGATCGATCAAATTATTATGTTGAATTTAATTGCGATGATATGAAATAAATAATGTTACGGAAACAGAATTATAGAAACTAGATTTATTTCTTCAATTAATCAGAATAATTAAGGGATAAACCGAGAAATTGCTTAGATAACCGCAGAATTTCGTCTAATTGCCATCAGTTAACAGTCGGATCAATAATTGTCCGGATAACAATAGGAGATCGTGCGGACGGGAACAATGTAGAGAGGCGATACCACTTACGTCCATCAAGAAAGTAATGGTCGCGTGACTCAGAACTCGAAGCATGGGTGTCGCGTGGGCGTAAAACAAGGACATTCGGTTAGCGAGTTCATTCCCAACAACTAGGTCCTTTTCGGCGTTGTCCTGACACGTCAGCGATGCCCTCGTCAATGTTCTACGATAGTAGCTGAAGTCATTCTGAATCGCCGGCGTTTTCATTTTATACTCGTCGAACTTCAGTACAAATTCCAATATCTCCGCCAATTGCTTCACTAGTGCCTGTTGCGTCTCCAGATGTTGCGTCGGTGAAAGGTTTCCCGAGCATAATTGTCCCAGAATTTTCGGTACAATCCTTTCTACATAAATAAAAATTATTGTCGAACTTAATATTTAAATTTATTTATGTGAAATGGAAACTTTGTTTATAATTTTAGATAAACTACATTAATAATTAATCAATATTAATACATGTATTATTACATAGCTTGTTATACGTAATATTATGTAGCCAAAAAGTAAACAGCACAAAAATTAACAGCATATAATGTAATAATGTCAAGAATTGATAGAAATAAATAAATGGCTAATTTATAATTTTTTTTACACATTCTCTCTCTTTCTTTTTCTCACTAACTTTAGGATAATTAATAAACACCAAAATATAAAATTGCAGAAATCCAAATATTGTATTTTTTATATTAATCTACTTTACATATTTTTATTTAAAAAATATTCATTAAAAATAAGAATATCGAAGTAAAGTATCTAAAGATCAGTTCTAAAATGCTGTTTTCCACATTTTATATTTCCGATAACTACCAGTATCTAGTATAATTAACTTATACCACAAATATGGCTAATAGCATTCCGCGGGTACAGGAAGAAGTTTTTCCAATATTCGATATTGAGTTTCCAAGAAGTAAAGTGTAACATCGCTATTTATAAAAAAACTTATCGTTATTATGATTAATCAAGCGTACCGAGTTCCAAGGAAAATTCGTAGAATCGTTTGAGTTTTGCTACAAGAGGTGCCACAGTTAGGTATGCTTTTCGTTGACATTCCTCCGTGGGTGCCGAGATTGCCTCTCTGATTTCTTTCCCGGCTCCTTTGTAACACTGTATCTCTTCTAAAGTGGACTCTGAATTTTTCAGCACTCTTTGCACCGCCTCGAATGTTTCACGTTCGATGTCCGACGGTTGCGCATCTGTGGAATAGACAAATAGGACAGATCGATAATTATCAAATAACATATGTATGTCTCTTTGCTATGTAATAGCTTTTGTTACATCTCGATATTATGGAAGATGCATTTATTTCTTTATAATATGGAATTGTACATTGTATAGTACAGCTTTGACCAAAAGTATAAACATTCCCACAAAGATGTAAATATTTTATATTTAACAAAAAATAAATTAAAACAATTTTATTAAAAGAATACTATTTCTGTAACAATTTCAATATTTTGTTAGTTTTTCTTTCGATTTTTTATTACAATCTTTTCTAAGGAAATGTAATAAATTGGGGATGCTTTATACTTGTGGCCAAGGCTATATTACGGAAAATATTAGTGCACAGCAAGTAACATGAAAAATAGCACTTAGAATTAAGATTAAAATTTTTCACGAAATATCATTTATATACGACTTACTTTCGAAATCCAAGAAGACATCATACTTCTGAGGGGTGCAACAAGTAGACTCATCTCGAGCCAAAAGACTCAAAAGCTTGCCCATCGTAAGTGTATAGCTTCTTTCGATGAGAGTCACTTTATAACGTGAAAGGCATCTACAAGTCAAAGCAATTCGGTTTACGTATTGCGAGTTTTCTTGCGACTCGACAAATCATCATTTGATTGATCAAATTGTGATAGTAATGCTACAACATTATTCAAAAATATAAAAAAAATTATTAATTATTAGTTATTTTGATCAATTTAGAGATAATTTGTGCCTACAAATCATAGACGTAGACATAGACTTCTCTGACTTTAGCATCAGAGCTCCTTTAGAAATAATTGAACATATCAGTACTTCTCTTCAATTCTATCCATATCTTTCTTTAATTCGATATTTGAAAGAAAGAGAGATAAAATACAGAGAGAGAGAGAGAGAGAGAGAGAGAGAGAGAGAGAGAGAGAGAGAGTAGTA
>NW_012130073.1:1957494-1966062 GCF_000143395.1 Atta cephalotes
ACACACACACACACACACACACACACACACACACACACACACATATATATATATATATATATATATATATATATCGAACCGTTAATTCCGGATAGGCGACATACACGCCTAGACAACTCGGATTAATGCGTATCCGCATCGATAACCGCGGAACAAATGGATTCTGTGAACTCGTCGGCTGGGAGATGAATCTCGCTGATCATTTTCAGCGAAGGGATCTATCCTCCCTCACCTGAAACGTTCGCGAAGGGGTTCCATTTGGCCGTTCGTGCCGAGAACACCGAGATCTAACGATGACTCACGTGGGAACGTCGCGATCACGTTTTATGTCGCGCGAATGAGAGAGCCACGTCTGGGAGGACCGAGTTCGCTCTTGTCACTTGCAGCGTGCAAGAGAACTTGTGATCGGCTTTACAGCTTCTAAAATTGCGAACGGCGAGATTCCATCCCGTTCCGTCGTGCCGGCGACGTTATTTTCAGCCCGAAAGTACGTTTTGCGCTCGTCATCTTCGTTCGTCGAGCCTCTCGGTTTCTCTCGGAGAAAATAATCGTATATTGCGCAAAGATTGAAATGCTGAAGTTTCCGATTCGTATGGATATGTCACAGTAAAAGCCTAATTAGTAATTATACACACTTATTAGTCTAGATATGCATTTATATAAAATTTAGGAAAAGTGTCGATTATAAATAAGAATATCTGTTATTCCTAATAAATATGTTCATTTATTGAATTTTATATATTTGCTACAATACATTAGTCAAAGCATACTGCGAATTATCTATCACAATAATAATATATATTTCAGTAAATTTGGAATCATCTTCTTTTGTAACGTTTGTGCAATTTTTATGAAATTTGATCTATGAAGTAATTTGATAATGCTTTATTTGAATCTGAGATAAAAAATAAAAGATCCAAAGATAGATTCAATATGATGCACAAAATTATAAAAAATTATTTTAATTATCACTTAATTTTAGAAAATTTTTAATAGTAAAGTATTATATAATAAAGTATAACATTGATATAATTTTCTTTTATTTAAAACTCATCTGTATTACTTAAATAGTTTATTGATTTTCAAATTAATTTTCAAACTTTTGAATCCTATGACACTAGCTCCTCTTTCATGGAAGTCATAAAAGGCATGTAAATTGCATTTATTAGTTTTAGTTAATGCGCATACGTAGCCTATTTTTACTGCATAATCTTTTTTGACTATTGATTATCAAGATAAGGTCTTGGTCCATTTTAGCATTTTAAAGCGATTTTATTATTTCAATTCATTCAAATTCTCTTTATTTACAAATGGCATGCAAAAAATCAACGTACCATTTATCGCTTATGACGTCACGATTCAGTATGGCTGAAGTGATTACTCAGGAGCTTTAAATTAAACGAACAGGCATGACATATTATTAATACAATGAGAAAAATTTCTGATTGGAAATGAACAAAGATTTTGATCATATCAATCAGAATTCTAGTTATCTCAACTAAATGAATTTAATTAGAAAATTCTGATGTATTTTCAATCAGAATTTCAATTAATGCAACCAGGCTCTTTTTTCCAGTGTAAGTTATGTGATTGGCGTGTACATCTGCTAATAATTGAAGTGTTCATTTAAATTTGGTGCATTTTGTTTTCGTACTTTTACTAAATCAGGTGTGAAAATAAATGTATACATTTATTTATAAAAGTTTACTTTCATTGCTTGTGAATACATTCACTTATTAAGTTAGTATATATTATATGTGCATACATTTTAACTAGTAATATATACATTTACTAAATTAACATTTTTATTGTGACAGATAGATGATAATTTTCACGATGAAAATGCGATTCGAATTTGATCGACGCGATCCGATTTTAGTAGCTAAACTTGTTTGGAAGAATAATTATGAAAAAAAAGAAAGAACTGGTTTTTCCAGTCAAACTTGATATCTTTTTCATTAAAACTTGTATCTGCTATTGATATTAAAAATTGATATTAAAAGTTTATAAATATAACTTTACAATTGAAGAGAAATTCCTTTCCTTCAAAATAATCGATCGCTGAAATTTGGATTGCGATTGGAAAATTGAATTTTTGAATATAAACTTCTCATGTATTTATACATATATTGCTCTCTTACTTTAAAAGTGATACAACTGAAAAAACTAAGTATTCTATAGAAAGAGAAAAACTGGTTTTTAATTGGACAAAAACCTAATCAAATAATATCAACAAAAAAAATATATTCTTTATATATGATCGAATATCATTTTTGTCATTTTTTTTCTTATAAAATCTTGGAAAATCATCTTTTTGATAACTTGATAAATTTTTTTTTAAATCGCTCTTTTCGAGTTATGACAATTTTGACGATTTTTTAAAATGAAGTTAAATTTTGATTAAAATGGATAATTATTATTTATTTGGCTTTTCATTCGTGGTACACTCAAAGATTATATTCGGTAAATTGTGTCACTTTTGAAAGTAATATATACTTTTTAAAGAATCAATGGAATAATGAATAATATATTATTATTCAAATATATTCAGTGTATAGTTTTATAAAAAAATAACATATTGCTACACAATAATATTCGAATTGCTATGTCATTAAATTGTAAGAGAGCATTTCATCAATAACTTCGAGCTAAATATCGATGTACAACCTACATAGCCGAATTGAACTGCAATGTAAAATAAATATTTGCGTTTGACATTCCTCGAGCGCTCTCCAATGCGAAACATTTGAAACAAGGATTATCTGTTGCAATATTCGTTTATATGCAATTATTCGTGATCTTTTCATCTATATATTTCCTTCTTATAGCATATGTTTTTGATAAGTATAAAAAAACGTGTGCTTTGAAATTAAAAAAATATATCTAATAAACCAATATGTAATATTTTTCAATAACAATTTCGAAAAAACAATTTAATTGCCAATAATATAGAAAGAGTTGTAAAACTCTTTCAGAAGTTTCAGGGATATAGCTTTATCCATAATATAAAACATCCCAAAAAATTGACGTAAACATTCTATAAATTATAAATATAAAAAAAATAAGTTAAAAACAATTTTAATGAAAAATAGTATTTATTTTTATAACAATTTTATTATTTTATTACTTTTTCTTTGACTCTTATTACCGCCAGTAACTCTTTTGAGAGAATAAATTGAGGATGTTTTATAATTATGGCCAAGGGGGTATATTAAGCTTTTCTGTAACAAACAAAAACTCGATAGAATAAATGGGAAAGAAATTATTTACGACAAAAGTCATACTTTGCTACTAAAGAAAACTTGCATTGCTGTAAAATTTCACCGCCTTGACGCACTGCAATTAAAAACGTATAAATACACTTCACATCGTTCTCATACTATTAAAACAATAAACCGACAATTCGTCCAAAACGATTTTTCCATTTCGATGCCGAAACTACTGTGCATTTGCAAACGAAGAGTAGAGTTCAAAGAACTTGCACATCAAAAACCTCAAGCGTCTCCCTGACAATGCAATAAAGTTATTGCGCAAACACATACACAACAAATAATTTTTAGACTACAATTACAATATTATGAAAATTTCAATCTCCGAAATATCACTTTAATTTTTATTTAATAATAAAATTTAATTAATAAAAAAACTGACGAATTAAATTTCTAAAAAACAAATGTTTTCAGACATCCGATTTAAATATATCAATTTAGATTAACTTTAATCTCGGTTTAACTTACTTTCTTATCTTTTGTTTTGGATTTTAAGAATTTGAAAAAAATAAAGAGTAAATTAAATTGAGATTAAAGTTTATTTACATTCCAAGATAGAAGTGGACATTAGAAACCCATTCCTCTAACATCTATATTTAACAATTGTGTTTATCTTCCGTGTTTTAGAAATGAAGGTTCAATCCAGCTGTGCTTAAAGTTAATGTAAACAAAAACAATAACAATGTTAAGGAACAACTCGCTGAATCAAATGCATAGAATATTTACAGTGTCACAGATTGACGAGATCGTTGATGTTTGCCATCTACTTTCGCACGAGCGGCTGGCTCGCCTCAAGAACTCGAATCGTGGAATCCTGGCAGCAGTCTATTTACGAGGACACGCCGCGAATCCCGAGTGGCGTTAATCGCGTGACGTTTGACGGGCTCACCGTCGCGGAATCGCGGTGTAATCGGCGCCGACGGCGCGAACACATGACGGCGACAGGTGCACGCTGAACGGGACGCCGGTGGAAGCGTCACGGGGTCAACGGGCACGCGAGATGGGTGCAACAACTGTCATCCGGTGGCCGGCCATGTTGTAGATCGGAGGGGTTGCTCGTTCTAGGAGTGCGAGTCCTTCCCTTATTTGGTAAAACGGCGGCGGCAGCGGCGGCGGCGGCACGCTCGCGCGCGCGGAAAATCGATGGGGGTTGCTTCACAGCGAGGGTAGCGAGATGGCGCTTGAACGAGAGGGGGTTGCCAAACGAGTACCAAAATATTGGTCGTGTAAATTTAGAAGCGGCAAAACAAAAGGTAGCTCGAGACAATGATTTATCGAACGTAGAAGAAAACAATTTGGTAGATGCACGAGAAGATCGAATCGATAATAAGAAAACTACGAAGAAATCACGATCCGAAATATTACGGAAGGGACTGTAAATCATTTCGATATCAATATCAAGATATATTTCTGAGGCTTCTTCCTATGAATCTGTCACGATAAATTGCAGAACTTATATGGCCACTTTACTTTAACTGTTGAGCAAAAGATCGCGCTTAGAATTTTCGTTTAAACTTTCATAAAGGAATAATTTTTCAAATTAGAAACGAATATGCAATTTGATATTAAAGTAGAAATTTGATTAGAATTTTATATATATATATATATATATATATATATGTAGAGACGTTAAAAAGAAAAAAGTTTTTTCTAATTAAAAATGATTTCATGATTTATTCATATTAAAAAATGATACAATTTACATTTAACTTTAATAAATTAAAACTGAATATTTTTTTCTTCTTCTGAAAATACTGGAGATGACGCACACAACTCCTGCGGCGCTTTTGTGCCACTAGTCCTCAAACTAATATCTTAGTTTCAATATTTATTCAAACTATGTATTGAGTTCATTTAACATTGCAAACAAAAAAAGTCACATTTAGACACGCCTATATCTATTTAAGATACTCTGTACAGCGATCGATGTACTTTCACGTAATGAAGTCTCTGATACGAGAGGAATAGTAGTGCACAATCAACTGCGAATAATAGAATACACAATGGAACGTTATGAAAGCTGGGACCAAGTTTTGTGCACATTATTGATTCTACGATGTGCTCGATAGATTGATTCGCCATCCGAGAAAGAATTGATACCCCCCCCCCCTCCGCGAAACTATTATCCCAGATAATAATAAGATTGGTACACGTGCGGGAGATGGATATAAATGCAGAGTGGTCGATGCCACGTGCCTTGCACTGTTACTATCGGCACCAATACTACTTACTCATTTCACGGACCAACGGGATGACGTCGACGTCACGTAAGGGTGACCGACGTCGCTCGGGGTGGATCGAGTCACCCGGGGGAAAGCTAATCGAATTAGCATTCGCATCGCTCGGCATCGTTCTAGCTCGCACCAATGCCTTTGTAGGTCAACGCTCGTCGTATAAACAGACGTCTCTAAATGTGACCGACTTCGATTTTTCATGCAGCATGGAAATGTCGCGGTAGCGATCTCCCGCAGAGAGCCGGTGCCCTATGACCATTAACTTTTCCACTATAATTAATTGACGTTCGATTCCATTTCTCACGCAACAAGGATCGAAGATTATAAAAAATACTTTATTATTAAATAGAATTTTCAAGCGTTTCTGCATCAATGAGAGAGAAACTACTAAAAAGAGGAATTTCTATGGAAAAATAAATGATAATGTCTCGTGATTTGATATGATTTGTTACATATAAATGTTATCTGCGTCTTATTCCGTATGTCTTATTCCTTAAGTTTAATAGTTTTTTAAAAAGTGGATTGAACCATATATTTGTATTAAAATTTTTAATAAAGAATTTCAATGATAAATGATAATATTTAGTGTTATTAGCAGCATTAAAAATATAGAATGCATTATTCAAGTACTAAAAATCTACACTTCATGTAACATATATTATAAATTTTTAGTACTTTGAATAACAAAACGCAGCCATATCCTTATAAATATATTTTTGAATTTATATAAAGAAGCAAATATAGACTAGCATTTTATTTTTTTGTTCTTCATTCGAGATTCTCATGAAAAATTAATAGTATTTAATTATTCTTTTCTTTCCTATATATATTTGAACATTGATTCCTAAAATGTCTTTAACTAGAAATAATTAAAACTAAATCTTGATTCCTTTTATACAAAAGTAAATCATTCCAGAAAATTTATCTTGTATGAATATTACATTATTCTTGAATGTTTTATAAGTAAAAAGTTTCAGTCTATGAACAGGATCATGAAAGAGAAGCTATTCTTTTTTTATTTGACAGTGAGTACACGTCAGCTGTTTTTATATTTTTTGTTTGAATATCATCTGCATGACATTCAACTAATTCGTTTTTTTATTTAAAAATATAATAATGCATATTAAAAGATTAACAGTCTAAATATATTATTTTATTATATTAATTATTAATTATTAACATATTACTGCATGTACATATATATCTCTTTATGTCTTTTGAATTAAATATTTTGAAATACATATTCGGTAGGCTTTTTCAATTGATTAAAATAAAGTGCATCAAACTCTTTTATTATGTATAGCCAGTCGTACATATTTACGGTGACGTACATATTACGGTGTTCGCAATTGCAATGGTCGACTTAAATGCTGTTGCGGGGAGATTTTTGCACCTCTTTCAATACCACGATTGGATAATCGTCGGAAATTGTGGGCGAGGATAATTGACGCCTATTAAAGGCCTTTTTGTGCATCAATTCTAGCAAATCAATTGAGATCTCCCCATCGTTATACACAACTCTCCGGCTTGACATCACCTCTTGCGCATCTATATGATGCGACACAATAATTTCACGAACTGTAAACCTCTTATTTTTAACAAGAGCCGTTCCGCAATAATTTGATTTCTTTAATTTTAAATAATATCAAGTACAATTTTTATTACAGATAAATGAAATTCATTGTTGAAATGAGACTTTTTATCAGTGCAAAAATTATTGTTTTATATTAAAATAGAATGTTTTTTTTATTACAAAAATAATGTCCTGAAAAATATCTAATTTTAAAATCATTAATGCATGCAAAGAATATACCAAATTCGTTACACGCGTTTTTACAAGAAAATAAATTTCTGTCAAAATAAATATAAAAGAGAAGGAAGTCTTTTTTTACATAAATACATCAAAACGTCGCGTTATGTACGATATAAATGTCATCAGGCATAGCTTCACAAAAACTATCCTTAGTGACTTGTCTTCAATATGTAGTATGACAGAGAAAAAAAGATCTGGCCGTATTTCTTTAAAGAGGATATACCAAGATTATTTTTTCTTTTGAAGATATTCACATATTTCATCTTTATCATGTTAATGAATGATCGCAATAATTAAAATTTCGATATTAATTATGGTATACTAAGAAAGTTATATCACTTCATCAGTGTTGGTTGAATTTGTTTATAAATATGAGGTATAATTTGCCTTTTAATATTCAGTAGTTCTACGCAAAGTTATCGAAACAATTTCAATAATTAGTTATTCTTCATCCTTGGAAAAAATGTTCGGCAAAACTTTTTACATAATATTTGTACATAGTAAAAGCATCTGTATTTTTGTTAAAATTTTTGTTGAATTTTTAACATATCATCCGAGTGTTAATTTAATATAATGTGATTGTGTTATTTCAGTATTTCGTATTAAATGGATATTCAGCATTTCTTAGACCCAGTTCCACAACTGATTAACTCTTAATCTAGGTTCAACTTATTTCTAACTATATAATGTAAATACAAACAAAAAAGATCTTCTATTGCTTCAATTATAAAGAATAAAATTTATTGAAACAAATGGCTTAACGTGCAGCAAATCGATGCTTTTATATGATATACTCATTTTGTTTTCAAAATGTAGAACTCAGCGAATTTATGTCGATCATCCTTTTATTAAATAATCACGAATTAAAATATCTTAATTTCCATTTCTCTCTGACTAGACAAAATGACTAGGCGCAATTGTCCTCGTATCATTCCAGTCACGATGTCGCCAGACAAGGACTGATGCGGTCCTGACAAGCCGAACACCGGCACGCATTAGTGCGCGTACTTAATATGGTAAACGTGCACGCGGCTAAAATGTCATCGAGGCACGCAAGAGACAGTGCGTGTCTCCATGAGGACACAACGTGCTCTTTAAATCATATATATATATATATATATATATATATATATATATATACACACACACCGACGCGACGACGACGTAACGTAAGTAAGTAAGTATTACGTTACGTTACGTTACGTACGTACACGTACGTACGTACCGTACCTACCGTACCGTACCCGTACCC
>NW_012130073.1:1966082-1988951 GCF_000143395.1 Atta cephalotes
ATATATATATAATATATATATATATATATATATATATATACACACACACACGCGCGCACGATACGTAGAAGATATCTTCGTAGTCTAAGCATGACTCCTAGCAGTCCCAGCCTCCCTCATGGTATGTGACCCTGCCCCGTTTATCGATGAAGCGGAGTAATTATCGGGGTTGACGAGCGGAAACAAGAACTCGATACATCCGATAAACAAGGAGGACAGAGGGGATGCATTGCAGTGCCGTGTAGTATAACCGGCTTTTCGCAAGAAAGTTCATAAAAGTAGTTTCAAATCGAAGAGAGAGTACCGGCATGTTTTCGACTTATTGAAAAGGTAAATTGCGTGATTCTTGCAGATTCAAGATAATTATTTAAATCCCGCGAGATATCGTAACCCATTTACGGTAGTGATTTTAAAGACTACTAACACAGGATCCACTACAAAAGAATATAAGTGAAAAGAGTCTCTTTGAGAATGTCTTCAAAAGAGTCTCTCAGAATGTCCTGCCGTTGATAAATAAATACGATAAAAATGTAAATGAAGGAAAAAAAGAGGAAAACAAAGGAAAACGATGGTTCCTTTTTTTCATAGATCTGATGATCAAGAGATTATGTTATTTATTAATTTATAATTAGAAAATTTGTATTAAATTTAATGCATTTCACATGGGAACAATCCGTCCAAATTTGTGTATTAATTTAACACAAGATGAACATGTTGGAAAGTTTAATATAAAAATATTATTTAAAAAACACGTAAATACTGATATTGGAAATACTAATTTGGAAACAAATTATTGAAGCATATTTTTTAAATAAAATTAATATTTATAATACATTAAATTAAGATTTTATTTATTTTTTTTAATTTTAAAATACATATTTTTATATTTATCTATATATCTTTAAATTGTGTATTTTAACACTAAGAAATGTTGAACATTAATTTAACACAAAATATTTTTTTTAATAACAGAATTATTTTATATTAAATTAATTAATTAATTTATATTAAATTAACATTCGGATATGGTGAAAATTCAACTGCTAATATTTTAACAAAATATCATAACACAAATATAAAAAAATGTTTTTAACTGTATAACGTCTTCAAAGATGAATTTAATAAAACCTGCTGGTGGTTTGATTGGTAACTTAATAATACGGGATTACATCTTCCTAAGATGAGAAATTCTCTCACGTTCATTATATAACAATCGTATAGCGATGCACAATTATGCACCGTTTCTTTTCTGTGGCAATTCAAAATAAATAATAATGAGAATAAAAATAGTCGTCAAGAAATCTTGTACCGGAGACTGCTAATTAATTAGGAGGCTATGAAAGTTCAAACAGGAATATTTGCGAAATTAAACATGAGAAAAGAATGCACATTGTAAAGTTAGTGACATAATATGTTATTCATCATTCTCAACAAATATTAGAGAATAATTTATTTCTTACAATTTATGTGCAATACAATCTTAAAAATTTAAATAATCCGAAAGGTGAGGAGAACAAAGACTAGTAAATATTAATAACACATTTGTCCTTTGTTTATAAATTTAAATGCAGTAATATTATTATTACATAATATTTTTAAACTAGAAATGACCTCTTTATACTCCGAAGAAAAAAATATGCGATTGCCAGAAGTCTAGAGTTTAGATTGGAGCATTTTTCTGAATGCTTACGCCACTGACAAAGCAGGGGGGATATCGTCATATCCCGGACGAAGACAGGAAACCTCCAAGTAAAATCCCCCTCCGGTCGTACGCACGTATGCGTCAACGAGCATCGGCGTACGTTTGATTGTAAATGAAAGCGGGAAAGAAGCGATGCAAGCGAAAGCGGAACGATGAATAGTGAAAAACGTACGATTATTGCGAGTTTCTTATCGATGATGCGGAGAAAGCGATTGCTCGATTCAGAATGAAAGCTTGAAATATTTAATTTAAATATTCGATTTCAAATCTCAAAATATCAATTTAGTTATATTAATTTAAAAAGAAAAACAATCGTTTCTAAAAAAGTTTCTAAAAGAATATTAAAGCGGGATATTAAAGCGTACACTTTTATTCAGTAGAAACGTTGTTAGAATTCAGAAATTATAGTCATAGATACGGAACGTTAACTGTCATTTTAGTATTATCTAAAATCATGTGAACGTCTTAAATATGAAAGCAATAAATTACGGACGTGCCGAGATTGACCCAGAAAATCGAAAATTGCGGTACAAAGTGGATTCGTAATTGGAGAGAACGGCCCGCGTAGCACTATAGAACATTAAAGCTCTGACTACACGCATGGTTGCTGTGGTCTAATTTCACACACACACACGCGCGCGCACGCACACACACACACACACACACACACACACACACACACACACACACACACATGTGTACACTAAGCCTGCATTTGTGATTCCAGGGACACGGTATACGTTTCAGTACCCTTAACATTTAGCCCATGACGTAACGCTGATAGTTACCTTATCTTACAGCTGTCAAGTAGATAAAATATTGTCCATTCTATATTTCACGCAGAGCGCATCAATGAAAGATATTATTTTATTTATGCTCATAAATGAAAGATATAGTACTGTCAAAAGTTTCCGGCCAACATAATTTTATCATAATTTTTGTCAATTTGTTCTTTAGTTTGTTATAAGTTAATGAAATTCTTATAATCTATTTGTTATTCTTATAATCTATTTAAGAATGCAATATTTTAAATACTAGTATATATTAAGTATTTGTATATCTAGATCTTCATTTGTAAAGATTCTTTATCTGAGCAATATAATAAAATTACTCATTAGTCGAAAACTTCTGACAGTTACTATAATAAATACAAATCATTGTTGTTCAAACTTTGATTTTCAATCCGAATATTAAAATATCTATCATTTTGATTATTATTAGAATATTATTTTGATTATTATTGGAATTTGCTGAGAACAGCTTCTTTAGACAAATTTTATAAGCGTTATTTTATACGTTATTTTATAAATTATGGTAAGAATGATTTTGTTAAAGTATCTACAAATTTAACTAGATACAGATCTGAGAATATTTTATTGTATGCAAGAAACTCAAGTAATGCTGTAAAAAGTTTTGAAATCCTAATAATTTGAGTATCCTACATAATTATTTCGATAGCGCAATAAAATTATTTTCAGCTCTATAGCTATAGCTGAATTTTTAGATACTTCAACAAAATTGTTCTTTTCATATAGTTATCTCAATATGTAAAACGGACAGTTTGTATATAGTTTTGAAGTTCACTCGCTTTACAAGTGTTTTGATACTTTTCGTATCGTTCTCGTATCAAATGTAGATCATGGGACAAACATTTGAAATTCTTTGATATTCATAATGTATTTTTCGGAATCAATAAGTTCGTCGATTACGTATGTATGTCTATTTCTATAGCTGAACTAGTATAAACTTTCGGAACTTAAAGTGAAATAAGTATATGTTTGATGTTTGACGGAAGCAAAAAAGAAAGTTATAGTACAGTTTAGTGCATGAATAAAAAACAGATCTATATATTTCGTCGAAGCATTAATTTCGCAATGTTTTATTTTTCCAGCATTTTCAAAATTGCTAGACATTTCGCTTTTTTCGCTCGCTTGTCGATTATTGTAATATTGTAACATCGATATTTAATCTCTTATATTCTCCAATGCTGAAATTAAAATAATGAAACGCGTTGCAAACATTTTTTAAATTTCTTTTTGCAATTAAAATATATTTTTAAAGTTTTTATCTTTTCTAGTTTATTTCAAATAGATATATATCTTGTTTAAAAGAATCCAAAAAATTGAAAGCGTAAACATTTCGAGTTAAATATATTGGCCGTACGTATTAATTAATTTCATACTTTTATTATATCTCTATAGATATAATTTTAAATCAAATTACTCATATTAAAATCTTTATAGTTCCTTTTATTATAAGATATTTTTCGTTATAAGATAAATGATCTTAATCAATGAACTTTTCTAGTAGAAAATTAACGAGCTGAACGGCACATTCAGAAAATCGATTTTCGTCTAGTTTATATTCATACGATGCGGAATTTTCGATGATACCATCCGATCGATGAAACATGCCGACAGCAGTTGATGAATCCGCGCTTATGCTTTCCCCTTTACGTTCCTAGTGAACGATCGAATGACCTACTTGCTAATTGTCGGTAGGTGCGCCCACGCTCTAATTAACAGCAAAGATCGATGTGGCAATTAAATAATTCACGATTGACGTACAATCGACAACAAATGTGTAAAGTTATAATTGAGTATCAGTAGTAATTAATGATTCGATCAACGCGGCGTTTGATGGAAGAAAATCTTAATCAAGAAATAAAATAGATTATTTGCGCGTTGATGTTTTAATCGAGAGAAATGGAGCGAATCATAAAGACAGCAGAATATTCGCAGAAAACAAACGTTATCACATTGTTTAAGAGAGTGACGAGTATAACATCCGCCATTGTTGCATCATGATTACATTTGCGATAGACTTATGGGCGATTATGCGTCAAATGCAGTTTCCAAGTTCAAACCCTCCGGCACAGGAAAGCTAACAGGAAAATCATCTGGCTATTCCACGTTGCCGGTGATATTAATCGCTTTAGCAGATGCGACCGTGTCACGAATGATATGCGATCTCGCTCAAATCAACCCGTTCGTTTCAAGTTTCACTTGGCAGTAAAATAAAAATTCTTGTTTACAGAAGCAGTAGTCGTTTGACGTAAATTTACTCTTGTTTTTGCGCGTTAACGCAATAACAGATTCTCACATTTAGCTGGCGATTGTAAATACTAATATTTTGAAAAAATATGAAAACTACCGACATAACTTTGAATATTTCTGGAATTATACGAAATGTATTGTATTTAGAGAATATTTTTATTTTATTGATATTCCAAGCACGAAAAATATTTTAACATTTAATATTACTAATAAAATAAAAATTTGATGTATAATATTATCAGTATTATCAACTAAAAATATTTACTCTTTTAATTCTTGAAGACTCTTTAAACAAGTTATATTCATCTATTTAAAATAAATTAGAAAAAATAAAAGAATAGACTAGAAAATAAAAGAACATATTTTAATTGCAATTGGAAGTTTAAAAAAAATTGCGACGCGTGGAATAACTTTGATCCAAGTTTTTAAAAATATTTAGACAATACATATATTCAAAATTAAGACACAAAAGAACATCTTTAAGATGTCTTATGTTCAGATTTAGAACATGTATGCTGTCTGGGCATTGTTAAATGTTTGAACTAAAGTTATCCCGAGTAAGTAATTTTAGGCCAAAATTACTTTATTTTATGATAATGGATTTCATGTTTGGAAATAACTAGTTATGTTGTTAATCAGTTTGTGCATTGTATCTAGATTTCTTATTCAAATATATTGTAAAAACAAAAATTACTTCAAGTACTTATACATCCATTATGTTTCTATTATATCAGATGATAAATATGAAAACATTTTATTATTTTAGTATTTTATCGTATACCAAAAAGCTTTCAGACTATTTAATAATTTAAAGAGTTTTCTTCAAAGATAAAACGTTACTTCGGTCTAAGTAGTACTTGATACTTATTAATAATATATGTAAATATTTATATGTAAATTTTTAAATATATTTTTCAGTTGTATAAACTGTGCGTCGATTCGGTTTATTAATTAAACTTAAAACGCAATTATAAATTAAAGTTCAAAATAATACAAATTACATTGTTTGTTAATCCAATAATAATAATAAGAATCTTGAAACGTTGCAAAATTTTTAATAAACTGAATCGGCACGTAATTTATAAAACTGAAAAATGTATTTCTAAATTTATAAAAACATTCTAAGCATCTGCTTCAATTGAAAATTCAATGGAAAATTCTTTCTTTTATTAATGTTCTTAGGTATTGGGTTACTTATCGTTTTCCATTTAATATTGATTCTTCAGAAAGCTTTCATATCGTCGTCAAAACAAACCGTTCTCATTCCTAAGATAAAGGTTTTATTTATTGCTTCTCGTCATAGACTTCACGAAACTATAAAAACACCTTCATATACTTTAAATTTTCAATATTCTTGAAAGGTCTTGCACGGTGCGTCTCACGGTCGAAAGGTTGAAAAAATGGAAGCAAAAAGTAAGATTACTTCTTCTTCATTACACAAAAAATTAACAAAGATTTACTGCAAGGATTTATTTCAATCACGCAACGTGTTATACATATTTTCCGGTTTGGTTGCAGTGTTATTCCTGGCAATAGTGTTCATTATATTTGTGAATGTACGTGTAACGAAGATGTCTTCTGTTCCGATAATGCAAGGAGTTTTATCTAATGACCTCCATTTGGGCGCGAATCAATCGAGTTTTCCACCGAAGATCATTGAAAAAGAAGAAGAAGATAAGTTAATTCAAAATAAATCAAAGCTCAAAGATCAAAGCTCGATGATAGAAATACAAAGGAAACCGTACTTGGAAGTTCCTTCCAAAGTGAATATACCTTTGCTCAACGAGGGAAGTTATTCATCGAAAGTAATCGATCAGCCCACTTATATGGATTATAAACTCAAAACCAATATTACTGAATCAGTTGAAGCTCCTAAATCTACGATTAATACAACCGTACCAACCTCAACTGTACCAACTAAACCAACTGAAAAGCGCAAGATTAATAAGCTTAAACTATTCCTAAAACTTATAAAAATGTTTTACTTGTGAAATTTTTCAATAGAAAAATGGTACATTTCAAACCATGGTATCTTTCAAAATATTATGGTTTATAATTTAGACGCTTTTCATTTCTGTACTAATATGAACGTTTTATAAATTATTTCACAATCCTGAATATACTCTTAATAGATCTCTTATTGCCAGAAGAATTTAATATATCTAACAAATTTTGGAAACAAGAAGAATATTTAAAAGATTTAAAGAATCCCTGCAATAAAGCAAAAGAGATGAATGTTCTTCGATTTCAACTTAATATTATAGAAAATATTAATTATTCGAAAGTAATTGATGAAGTAGACGCATGCTTGAAAGATCTGGAGTTTCGTATTAACTATCAACGATAAACAAAAATGCAAAGACCTTGGCATTGGATAAAGGCTGTAAATGCTACAAAGTATTTTTTAATTAATAATCCATTAATAAAATTCTTTCAATTAGTCAATTAATTCGAAACATCTGTAGTACCAAGTAGACGCATTCATGCTGAGAATTTACTACTCGAGAGTTATATTATTATAATCAATTGAAGATCACAAACAATCTTCTCTATTTTTCGATTTGAAGTTCAAAAGTGCAAATGTAAAAATATAAAAATGCTAAATAAGTTTCGTAAACCTTTAGATGTGGATACACAGTATATTATCGGTATATTATTAATAAATATACTAATATAAATAAATGTACTAATTATTTTAAGATCCTCCAAAATGGCTTTGGTAGATCTTTCGTTGCCAGAAGAATTTTATAACTTTGAAGAATTCTGAAAGAAAGAAGAGTATTGGGAAAAAAGGAGATTCGGAAAATTCGGAGGATAAGATTCTCTGCTATAAAGTACGATAAAGTAAGAAGGATCAACGTTTCCAAGTTTAAAGTTTACGTTATATTAAATTGAAATTATTCAGGAATAATTGATGAAGTAGAAGTAAAATAAGCTTTTTATTAAACAATCAACATACAAAAATTAAACAAAAACTACGTATATATAATCAGTCCAATTCAACGATCGTGAAATCGACCACAGCAGCCACGTTAAAAAATAAAAGATAAAGAATAATAAAAAAAAAACATTTTGGTAATTGCACACATTAAATCTAAAAATGAGAATGAGACTATGTGAGAGAATAAGATCGTAGAATAAGATCGCGTGTATTTCACGCATTGCATTCGTGCAAAAATTAATTAGTCAAGATATTATGGTAGAACTGACCGCAGGAATTAGATCAATGTAGATAATTTTGATTTACTTGTCTTAATTAATTGTTTCCCGCAATGGCATTTATCTTATTCGACAGAAGTAATTAGGTTCTAGATTAATTATTCTAATCAATTACTTATTCTTTTTTTATCGAAATAAATATTTTTCATTACTTTGCAGAATTAGTGCAATTTTCTATTAATAAGTTTTTGTTTCTGTAATTATATTAACTTTCTAATATCTTTAAGGATATATTAAGTATAAAGGCTTTCTGCAAAAAATGACTGAAATGGGAAATTTATTAAATATATTAAAAATACTTTCTATATAAAAATAAATATTACATACATACGAAATAATTTAATAAAATTAATATTTCTCTATTTAACAATATTATTATATAATTTAAATACAAATTGTAATAATTTTTTATTTATATTCTAAATCGAAGCCAAACTTTTTTATATTAGTTATATTAGTTTGAAATACATGTATAGAAAAATTTGTAATGTTTTCGTAATTTTTTAAATTTCGTTTAAAGAGAAATATATGTAATACACCCTTAAAAAAAAGCAAGTGTGCGTGCGTGTGTGTGTGTGTGTGTGTGTGTGTGTGTGTGTGTGTGTGTGTGTGTGTGTGTGTGTGTGTGTGTGTGTGTGTGTGTGTGTGTATGTGTGTGAAGTTTTTTAAATAAAGTCGAGAATAAAATGACAATGAGAAATTTTTCTCTTTAAATTTAAATTTTCCACAGAACGAGTAGAAGAAATTTGAAGACATCAGATCTCTATCATTTATCACTATGTTATTTTAAGACTGAAATTTACAATTTCGCGTGTATCAAGTATATAATAGGTTTTTATTTTCGTGTTTTATCCTTCGCGTGATGTATTAGGATTTATTTATCTCTATGTGAAAATTAATTCCACGAAGGTCTGTTATACATATTAAATCCTGCAAATCGTTGAATATGCAGAGATTGCGGAACTGAGAAACGATACGTCATCGAGTAAATCGTGTGCGAATCGTTCAAGCGAAAATTATATGATCGAGCAACTTGTCGATTACTATTCAGGGGTACAATTTCAAGTTCGTGAATCACTCGCATTTATTATTACTTTATAGCATTGAAAGATTTTTATCGTGATACATACATGATAGCGGCTTTTTTATTATATAAAAATAACAATGATAATTGTAACAATGATGTAACATAAATGTAATCGCTAATCCAAGGTTTAATTTACGATTTGTATATTACTTTTCTAAAAATATTTATCACAAAATAAAAAGGTGTTATTTTTTAGCTTCCTTAAGAGTAAGTTGGCTTAGGAGTTAAGCGATAAAAACATAATCCATTTTTTAATCGAACACACAACAGGACGGAGAATCCATGGAAATAAATTCCAAAAACAATAAAATTTCCAAAAGAATTATTTAATCGCATTTCGAGATTTACATTAGTTAATCAAAATTTTATAATCTTAAAATGCACGAACATGCTTTTTGTTATTTTTGAGAATAAATAAAAACCTGATAAAATAAAGAAAATAGATAAATGTATAAAACAATTAAATAATAATTAGTTATTTCATAAATAATTAAATAATTATCTCATGAGCTTATAAAATTATTTAAATGAAATACTTAAAGCTTATACAATAATTTATATCGAGTGTTACATTATCACAAATAATTATATCATACTTCCTTTTGAATCACACAAATTTCATACGTCCCAACTATAACCTTTAAATATTTGTTCCAAACAGCAAACTCACGATATTTGCGCATGATGTACGAAGAGAAAAAAATTGATTTACCTTCAGACGAAGCGAGACGAACCGTAGCATTGTTACAATTGAGTTATTAAATGAGACACGATTAGACCCGTACACGAGCAGTCAAATGCATCATTCTTCTTCGTTACTTAATGTACACTTCCGGTATCCTTGACCGGACAGGAAACCACCAAGACTTCCCGAAAAGGACGATCTTCGCTTCGTAGCCGCAAAAAAGTTTCGTGTCACAACAGATAAAATTTTATCACGCGCACAGACCACACACAGCGTGCTCGTGGACTATTGCAATAATGGTTCCCTTGTGTCTGCCAACGATCAACCTTGTCTCTAAATGTTTACTCAAACGTATGCGAGCGTGTTTAAAATTGTCAGTCCCATCGATCAAATCGATCCACCGCTCGGCTGCGCGCTTTTCTCTCGCGAAGAAAGGCTTTAAAATACGTCCGTGATGATTTGTCACGCTTTTGCGATAAATTTGTCAGAGAGGAAAACTTTGAATACTATCTTCTCAATTTCAAGATCAAAACGTCTGTTTACTTAATATTTAAAAAAACGAGAAACCGAAAGGTGCGTCGTAAGCTCTTCGTTGAATTTTTGAACTAGCGGTAGAACTGCGAATTTGGTCCAAGTACTGCGATTGATTTTTCGAAAATACCGCGGCGGTCGATTGTATTTTTTTTATTTATAATTTACAGCACGACACGACACGGCACGACTCTTACGAAGGTTGTTACACCACTGTCAAAGCGACGGCGTGCAAGCAAACGCCGTGCCGAGACAGTTTCGCTCCGCGCGGCCAGTCAGCTAGACGCCCCCACTCTCGACACGTCACTACCTCCTGCAGCGTGGATCTACAACAGCATCGCCGGCTGTAATACACTTTGCTATGTCAGAAAATTTGCGATCGCATATAAGAATTAAGCGGAACTTAACACTTAGAGCGAAAAGCAGTTATGTATGGGGATTTAACTGTATTCAGAGAATCGGCAGCTTTGTATTCCAAAAATTACGTCGATTTCTCGAATAATATCCCTCCTAAAATGCCTCATGATTCACATCAAAAGTTTCATTCCACATATATCGAAGACAGGCGAAAGATATTATTTTGTTGTACTCTGACATTTTTTATTTGCAAGAATATTTGTAGAAGTCACAGCACACATGCTTTACAGAAATTTATTAGAAATTTGCTTATTATCTACATATTACTTATATTATCTGTTCTTTATTTAAAATATTTTTTTTCAAAAATCGTATTTTGTAAATTTTTACCTGTTTAAATTTTATTCCAACGAATAAGTTCTTGCATTGTCATGTGCACCTGACGAGAACATGTGCGGGTATTTACGTACCAGCTGGAAACTAGCTTTGCCCGCCGCTTTATGAGTCATTGCCCTTTTGACGTGCGATTCTTATCATTGGCGTGCGATGTTGATTCGAATATGTTATGTTCCGATAAGTTGGTCAAAGATAAGCTATTAGATAGAAATAGTGAACCTTTCTCTGCTAGATAATCGCATTTTTTAGAGACTTGCCTAGCAAATTTTACAGCATTCATGGCTGCCACAAAAGTTCACAGCCATAATAAGTAAATTTATTGTAATGCTCAGCTAAAGAAATAAGATACAAATAAAGATCCAATAGTACTTAATATATTCCAGTATTTTAAAAATTGCGTTTTATGTTGATTATAACAGGAATTTTATTTATTTCTAATATAAACAGATTGACAAAAATTATCATAAAATTATAAGATAAAGTGAAAGGTAATTTAGATATGTTAATAGAAATTTTGAGATTAAGGTCTCATAGTACATTCAATTATGCATTAACGTATGCGGAAGATACAGCAAATTGTTGTCCTTAGGACAATTAATAATAATAATTTAAAAAACGCAGATTATTATAATGAACTATGACAGTGACTCAAGGCTACATGAGCGGCATGCCGATTATCGGTATGATTTATCGGATAATTAATAAAAGAAAGAATAGGTGTTCATTATTAACGATCTATTACAGATCGGCGCGGATTCCTTTTGTGCCGTAACTTTGTGACTCACGCATTGTATAAAATTGCAAGCGAATCATTATTCTCAGCAATAACCTTACTATCGTGCGCTTTTATGTAAAATCAAATCTGCCACAGCACTTCAATGACTTTCACACTAGCTTTTTGCTCCAATTTGTGCAATCATCGAACTTTTTTCTCGAGAAACATCAAAGAATACAAAATAAAGTGTCGACGAGCTCTATTTCGCATTAATTTTACATAATTGTTCTTACAACTGGAAAATTTGTATTAAATTTAATTTAATTCATACATTTTATATGTCCCAAAGGATCTACTCAAATTTTTGTGTTAATTTAATACAGGATGAGTATATTAAAAAGTAATACAACATTATATTATTATTAAAAATTAATACAAAAAACATTTGACACAATTTAAAAACGAATCATTGAAGCATATTTTTTAATAATATTAGCATTTATACAATATGTAGTAATATATTAGCACTTATAATATATTAAATTTACCTCTATCAAATTATAATACAGATATTGATAGGTATACGCTTATTGAACAAGTAACTTTTCATCAAATAATAAAAACAACTTGTGAAAAATAAATTTTATTTAAAATTTCAAAAATAAGATAAATTGAATAACGAATTTTAAATCATAACAAATGTAAATGCTAGCGATACTATAGAACACTAAACTTATAACTAAAATCAGTTTATATGTATAATTGTGAAAACAGTAAAAGAATACACAACAATTACTTTTTCTTCGCCTACATGGCCTATATTGAGATTTCTATGTACGTGTTCCCTATAAGTATCATGTCCTTGTTTATCCTATCTTTGTTTAATATTCGGGCAACAAGGATAAAATGATGATGATTGGCATTTGGATGGAAATCTTGAACATAACCCATGATAAAGATGTGTTCGACGAAGTCTAGTTTTGTTGCCGTTCACTTATTAAGTACACTTATAAATATTTTGTAATGGAAATCTTCGGCGCGGAAATCTGCAATCGGTAGACTTTCGCTGCGAAAGATTCGCTTTCAGAGATTCGCGTTCCGTATGAAAAAAGAGTCAATTGCTTCCTACTTGAAAGTACTTCGCCGACGTGCATCAGCGACCTGCCTTAATGCAATGTGCATATGTAATAGCGATTAGTGCGTGCCAGAGTACAATGACTCGGTAAACGGCGGACTGCACGCGACTGTTGCATGCGTCTTCTCAAATATATATCGCGTGACAGCATATGTTAAAATAAAAATATTATAATGGTGTGTGTCCGTTTGTGTGTGTTCATATTTACGGTATGACCAATAGCAGTAAATTCAGTATTAAAAGCGTACACACGTAGTTGGAAAATTTATGTCAAATTTAATACATTTCACGTGTCTCAAACGAGATATCATACAAATTTTTGTTATTGTTAGTTCGGTCCGTTTCTCTAAAGATGGCTCCCGTTGTTGTGAATAGTTCATAGTGACAGCTGATTTTGGCGGTTTCAGAGAGATTAAACATCTAATAATATTCAATTTATATCGCTTTGAATTTCATACAAAAACCTTGATTTTTACTGTGTTTGAAATGTCGAATTTTGTTAATTGTGTTAATCAAGCAGCATTTGCGAGAAGTTTTGATTTTCTGCTTTAATTAGAAGAAAAGTGTGGCTGAAGCCCATCGAATGCTTGTCGAAGTTTATGGTGACACTGCTCCAACTGATAAATCATGTAGGGAATGGTTTCAACGTTTCAAGGATGGAGATTTCAGCGTTGAAGACAAGCCTCGCTCTAGACAGCCAAAAAAATTCGAAGACAAAGAATTAGAAGCATTACTCGAAGAAGATCAGAGTCAAATGCAAGAGGAATTTACAAAATCATTGGGGATAACTCAACAAGCCATTTCTGTATGATTGAGAGCCATGAGAATGATTCAAAAACAAGGAAATTGGGAGCCTTATAAACTGAAACCGAGAGACGTTGAAAGGCGATTTTTCACTTGCGAACAGCTGATTCAAAGACAACAGAGAAAAAGTTTTTTGCATCGAATTGTGACTGGAGATCAGAAGTGGATATTCTACGACAATCCCAAGAAGAAAAAATACTACGCTAAGCCCGGTAATTGCCATCGATCTCAACATCAACACCACGGCCGAACATTCATGGTTCGAAGATCATGCTCTGTATCTAGTACCTAAGGTCTTGTTTACTATGAGCTGCTGAAACCTGGCGATTCCATTACGGGCGATCGGTATCGGCTACAATTGATTCGTTTGAGCCGTGCATTGCGAGAAAAACGGCTGGAATACGAGCAAAGACATGATAAAATTATTCTTCTTCATGACAACGCTCAGTCTCATGTCACTAAAGTCGTAAAAAAATATTTGGAAACGTTCAAATAGGATATTTTACCGCACTCGCCGGACATTGCTCCTTATGATTACTGGTTATTCCGAAGGATACAGCAAGTCACCGGTTCACTTCTTTCGCAGAAATCGAAAATTAGCTTCAAAATTGGATCGTCTCCAAAAACGAGTCATTTTTTCGAGATGGAATTCGAAAATTGCCTGAGAGATGGGAAAAAAATAGTAGGCAGCGACAATACTTTAATTGATCTGTTCATTCATTTTGTTTTGAAATAAATGCATTTTTGAACACAAAAAAACGGACCGAACTAATTTGTACTCCCAATAATTTAATACAAGATGAATATATAGAAAGTAATACAAATATTATATAAAAAAACTAATATTTTAATACAAAAAAAATATTTTTTACTATGTAGAAATAGGTATCTAATATTTTAAGATACAAAAGACTGTACGAATCAAGAGAATTAATCAAGAGAATGATTAAAAAAAAAATAGTTTCTCGAAAAGTTTGATTAATTATTGTATAGTAATTTTATTTATACATTTCCGACATATTTCGTTTTATCTCTAATAACGCTATTTATCATAACATGTTCGATTGTTATGAAATATTACTTTGAGCTGTATGAAATTTAATTTATACATCAAGAAGATGAATTTCGCAGTACTTCAGTATAACAATTGTTATTTATACAGCGCTTTCCATGATTATTGTTACTAGAAAAGCGGAAGAAATTCATCCGCGTGAATTAATTTCATTCTAATTGAAAGAGCGTCCTTTCGTATTTCAACATTTCGTATTATACAATCGGAGCTTCGTATGTCATGTGGGCTGCATTGTGTTTTAGTCGCATTGTTCGTTTGATGCACGGATAACTAAATACAAGTGACTATTCAATTACATTATGTGTCTCTAATGTTAATTCTCCACATTCGAACCAATATAGATGACATTAATTTTAAAAGACTTACTTTTCTTATATGATAAGAGACTTGTTTAATTTTCATTTTTTTATCATGAAATAGAATTATCGATTTTACGATTTATAATCCTGATATTTCATAAATATTTCATAAATATTTACGTCGGTTTAACCGATTTCTTCTTATTCTTCAACAATCTTCGATTATCTTCTATTTAATTTATCCAAAATCAATGATTTTTAATAATATCTCGATGACCTTATATTATTGATTGTCACTCGATGACTTATCTTATGTTAGTTAGCATCTCGTTAACTCTTGGCAATTTATTGTGATTTATTGTGATGCTTGAGGTCATCTAACAAGGAAAACTTTATAGATCAGAAAATTCTCATTTGAATGAAATTCTGTACATATGTGCCTGTATAGATACGAGAGTACATTGAAAAGTTTCCGACCTGATCATAAAAAGATTTCAGTAAAATTTCAATTTTTGTTCAATAGATGACAATGAAAAAAAACACGAAGAGCTAAATTTGATATTCTTTGTCATTCTAGCGATTAGTTTGTTTCTGACAGTCTTTTAAAGTGATAGTTTGCCAATAAGAAGAAATTGGATCGACCAATAAATCAATAACGATGGCGAAATATAAACTGAAATAATAAATTAATTACACATGCATCGTATTTTCTAGATTTGACCGTATTTGTCTTTGACTATTTGGAAAGAAATTTTTGGATGCCGAAGTAATAATTGTCGTTAATAACTATTTTTCGAGTTAGTTAAAAGTCACTAATCGGTTTATTGAACTTAAAATGCGATCATAAATTGAAGCTGAAAATAATATCATAAAATTACTGATCGTAAATCCGTGAATAATAATAATCATTTTAAAATATTGTAAAATCTCCAACAAACCAAATCAATGCGCAGTTTATGAAACTGAAAAATTTTTGAAAAAATATTTGAAAATTTACATATGAATATTAAGCATCAAGAATTACTTTGGCCAAATATAAATTTCTTTTTTATTTATGTTTTTTTACTTATCGTGTTATTCATTTATCGGTCCATTTTTTATGTAATGTTGATTACTTTTAGAAGACAATGTCATTCTATTTTTGTTATTCATTGAATATTAAGAGTAAACCGATGTTTATGTCGATTGTGTCTCCTAAAAGGAAAACAGCCATTGTTTCTTCAAAAAACTTTCATATCATCAAGACAATTACTGTCTCATTTCTGAATTAAAAGTTTTAATTACTTCTCGTCAGAGGCTTCACCAAACTATAAAAGTATCTTCGTATACTCTAAAGATATTTAGATGTATAGATTCTTGAAAAGTCTTGCACGGTCCGTCTCGCGATTGAAAGGTTGGAAAGATGGTTAACACTTCTTCTTCATCAAACAAGAAATTTTACAGGAAGGATTTACTTCACTCATTCACCGTGTCACCAGTATTATACATATTTTCCGGTTTGTGATATTATTCCTAGCAATAATGTTCATTATATTCAGGGAAATTGATTACAGCCAGCAAAACTATTCTGAAGACGCTTCGACAACAAGAAAAATTCCTTTGAAGCAGCCGCGTGTAATCGAAATCGTGAAGTGCATCAGCCTATCTGTGTGATACCTGGAAAGGATGTTCTACTGTGTCTTTCTTCTCAGGAAAAACTTCAGATAGGATACCAGCATTCACGCGCAAATAAGTCTGACGAAGGCGAATCCGGTCAAAAATTAGCAGACCTCGATAGAATTCCGGAGTTTATTTTAAAAGCGCCTGAAATGGATATCAAATGGCAATCCGTAAAAAATGAACCAAATAATTCGACCAGATTAACTTGGAGTATATTCCCCAATGTTCGTGACAAGACTCAACCATCGCGAGTATACATAAGAAAGGTATTGAACTTGCCGGTGATTCCTTTTTGATAACGCATGAATATTCATGCCTCAACATCTAATGATCTTTATTTATCAACGGACTATCAACCGAATTTTCCATCGAAGATCATTGAAAAAGAAGAAAACAAGTTAATTCAAAGCAAATCTCACAAAGATCAAAGCTCAAAGATAGAAATGCATAGGAAAACTTGGAAGTTCCTCCTAAAGTAAAAATACCTTTGCTCGACGAGGGAAATCATTCATCGAAAGTAATCAGCCCACTTCTTACATGGATCACGAACCCAATACTATTAAATCAACCCAAAATCACAAACTTAAGATTAATTACAAAGATCACAAACCCAAGATTAATACAACTAAAGATCATAAATCCAAAATTACAACTGAATCAATCAATAATATAAAAAAAATGAAAGAAGAAATAAAATCAATAACCAGACCATTTCTTATGGATAACGAACTCAAAATCAATATTATTGAATCAACTAAAGCACGCAAACTCAAGATTAATACAACTAAAAAAGATATCATTAAACCAACTGAAGAGGACCAACTTGAGATTAGTACTACTAAACAAATCAAAAATAGAAGAAAAAGTGTAGTCAATTATATTAAAATAACTGACGTTCTCAAACACGAGATAAACTTCCCAGATAGCATGAAACATTCAAAGTATATTCCAATGAAGCATGCTTTTGGATCATTTTATAATATCTGCCAGTAGATCAACCGATGATCACAAACTCTTTGAGCTTCAGTGAATTACCACTGAAGCTCACGAAGATTACGAACAATTTTTTGTCTTTCAATATTTTTTGTCATTCACATTTGAGAAGTTAAATTTGTGATTTAAAAGTCAATAAATTAAATTTAGATAAGATGGCTATTGTTTTTAATATGAAAATTTTTTATTTTTTAATAGTATATTTGATATATCACTTTATAAAACTTAAAATAATAATAATAATAATAATAATATATTATCAAAATATTAAGAAAAATAAATGTTGCATACATGTTTCATAGACACATATTTATATACGTTACTCTCTCTTCTTATTCTTAAGTAGTCTCCGATTATCTTCTATTTATAAGCCATCCGAAATCAGCAGTTTTTAATAATATTTCTATAGCTTATTTTATATTTATATTATTGATTGTTATTCGATGACTTACCTTATATTAGTATTTCGCCAACTCTTGGTAATCTGTATCCAGAAAATATTGTAATGGGATTGTCTAAGAAGAGGGTTATCTACGAAAACCTTATAAGTCGGAAAATTCTCATTTGAATGAAATTCTAAATGTATATTTGTATATAGATATAGTAAATAATAAATTTAGAAAAGTTTAATTAATAAAATATTGCAATCGGTAAAATAATATATAAGTATATATCTCTATTATATGCCCTAAAAATGTTCTATAAAATGTTCTATAAAAGAAAACTTTTAGAAAACTTTTATCTTAAAAATATCTTTAAGACATAGAAAAATATTAAAGATGTTTTAAATGAAAATATATTTGAAATCTTTTTAGATATACGCATTTTGTGTCAAATAATTACTATCGGTTTGCAAATATCATCAAAAAGTAAACTATTAACTAAATATGGTAAAAATCTGTTTTATCGATAGCTAATAAGCGAATAAGTTACTGCTAATAATGTTAATTCCTATTTGCTTACAGATGGTAATAAGGCTTCAACATATTAAGAGAAAATTTTATTTTTTTAAATTATCTACATGGTAATTATTAATAAAATAGAATGTGGACAATCACAGTTTTAATGGCTTGGTATAAACGCAGAAACGAATGTTCGTGCAATCATAGCGAAACTGATATTATGTGCAAGTCAGTTGACGTTCCTAGAATGTGTATCTTCAGCGATTTTTTTCTTCTTTTTTAAGGTTTTCATATGTTTTCCGCCTTTCAAATGGGCTTGCCATTGATGTTCTTCGACAAACACTCTTTCACATACCTAACAAACAAAAAATCTTATTTTGAAATTGAAAAGCATTGACAGAATTTTGTTGAAAAATATTAACAAAACTTGATTTACAATTTCCGCTTATCTAAAAATTAATAAGTAAATTTAAATAAACGATAATCTCGGGTGCTTGCAACTTGCCGACTCGTATAATGATACGATCAGTCTCGTGTTGTTCGCGACACATTGTGCTTAGCACCGAAAAACTGTTGTGTCTCTTCATAATTAAATTTTTATATGTTTGCATAATGTAATTTTCTGAGAGTCAAGCGCTAAAAGAACTCACGAAACTGATGTTATGAAAATATAATATTTAAAAAATTATATATCTATAGTGTATTAGAGAGAGTAATCAATTATGACCAAATCTTTGTTATTACCTTGCAATAATTATATATATTTGTACTACTATCAGTAGTCTTTTGATTCTCGAAATTCTCATTTAGTGGTTGTTGTTCAGGTTTTGCATCGTGCAATATTGCGGAAATGATTGCTGCTGCAGGTTCTAAAACGTGACTGTCCCATTTTGTCACGTCGGTGCAATCTAAAGAATAAATAGGAGGAACCTCGAAAAAAGCAGAGCAGTCGTATAAATTACTTAATACTTTAATCAATTTGATTCTTTACTCAATTTAATTACTTTAATACTTTACTCAATTTAGTTACTTATGCATTTCGTGGGAAGAAAATTAACAGCGAAAATGAATTGAGTTATTTCAATTAAATTGCTATTATTATTACAATATGAACATATATATTAATGATGCAACATATATATTAATGAGGCGAGATAAATAAATGAATTACCTGTCGATCACCACGCCGAATCAGTCTGTTCATCACCCATTTATCTTGTCTCTTTGCGTACCTCCTAGTAGCGAGTTTTAAATCATCGATTCCTTGTTGCAGTAATTTTTTCCCCTGCATAAATTTAATCAGATATCAATCTTTCGTTTAAAAATTAATTATTAATTTTCTCTCAAACGTAAAGCAAACTATTGCACAACAGTATAATTCTTTTCTGTGTTCGTCGATTTTATAGATATAATAATTTTATTATGTGACGCAAAATAATAAAAAAAATTATGTGAACGGAAATTTAAATGAAAATTAAAATGCTAATATAAGATACCATTGTATTCAAAATGTAAAATAAATTGTCTATTATTAAATAAATTATTAAGTAGTACATTTAATAACAGACAATTTAATTTAAGAATAATTTAATAATAGACAAATTTATTTTAATTAAATAATCCTGCTAAATAGAATCTATTAGTAATAATAGTTGTCTATTATTCAACTTTCATTAAAATCGATCTTCGATAATCTTCTGTACCTGCGCCTTATTCCTTATTCTTCTTCCTTTATAATTGTACAAGAGATGCAATCTCGAATCGTCGAGATCAACAGCTTTTGATAGTTCTCGCGATATTAAAATCGGAAAAGCTTGTAAAAATCTGCGATGTACAGTGAGTATTGCGTGAGTAGAAAGAAATAAAAACAACGTAGGCAAAGATATCGCGATATATGACCGCAAGGTAGATTACATTGCAAATCGCGCAGTGCATTTTAACAGCAGAAAATAACTGAGAATCCCAGCTGAAACAGCTGCTGAGGCGAATGATAATCGCAGACGATAGCTTGTATCGACAAATCTTTTCATGCTCGTTGTTTACCTTTTCGCTTGCGCGTTCCTTTTCAGGTAATATGAGGTAAGTGTGAAACTCTTTGAAGCCGATGCTCTGGAAGATGCCTTTCGTGTAATCAGGTGACCTGGAATGTAAACATTTTCTTTTGGATCACGCATCTTTCCTTCCCCGTCTTTTCAACAGGGAGGTTTCTCCACCCATCCCTCCCCCCCTTTCTCTCTCTCTCTCTCTCTCTCTCTCTCACGCTCGTCCATTCGTCTTGCTAGACGTGTCGCTGATGATCGATTAACCGCGATTGCTCGGAACCACAACCAGGATGTCTACACCTGGTGTACTGAATACGATCGTACAATCAGAGAAATTGAGCGCGTTTTTGTCGATCTTTAAACGGCCTTTTAAATTTTAGTTAAGTTCATTTAAAGGAAATTTGCAGTTATTTCCTATGGCGCGAAATACGTAAAGTGCTTTGAGTTATAAGAGAGAGAGAGAGAGAAAATTTTGTACCATATAAAAATCATTTCAAGTGAAAAAGACATACAAGATTATCCAACGATGAAATCAATCAGGGAATTTGTCCAAAATCCCTAAAATTTAGAGCTATCCAATTAAATAAGTTAAATTATAAGATCGCTTATATGAATAACAAACAAATAAAGGAGCGCCAAATACAGTTAAGGCAGGATCTTGATGCCTAACATTTCTCTCTATATGAATTATATTAAATACATTTTTCAGTTCTTCAAACTGTGCGCCGAATACATATACGCCGGTGTTGAAGCATAGTCCTAAACTGAAGCTGGAATAAACTCTATAAAACTAGTAGGACCAAATCAGCAAAAATTGGACCTATCGGAATTTTTAACTTATTTTGTACTAAATTATACCATTAATAATGATTTTATACCGTTATATGTCATTTTGAAAAAAATCGTAGCGCTACTGGCTTAATATTAAGCTGACAGGATCAATTCCAAATAAAAAAAAATAAAAATAATATCAGAAATTAATACGATTGAATTGGTACTATTATATTATTTACTTTTATACTATTTTTGTACTATTTTGTACTATTTTATATTACTACCAAAAACTTCTATATTATGTGTCATTTCCGAGAAAACAGTGATACTTTAATATTATACATTATTTATAATTATATACAGTGATTAGTTTAATATTTAAGCTGGCATAAAAAAACTAACACAGGACAAAAATTAACACAACTGAATTTGTATATATCATTGAAAGTAAGTTCATATTTTATATGTTCTCTCCTTAAATAATTTTATTAGTATATGTAATATTTATAATTTATGAAGCATTTCACGTCAAATCGGGCAACCTTTAAAAATGACTTCGTTATTTTTTTTTTAAATTTGCTAACATACCTATTCTATAGAGAATAAAAATATGAGACACGTGTTTCGCAAAAAAAAATGTGAGATTGTTTTTATGAAGTTATTGATTCTCGTAAGTTCTATAAATTTATAAAAAACGTCGCTTATGCGAACAATCAAATTATTATATCGTTGAATCCATTAGTTACACAAAAAAAATGCAAAATTTTTCGAGATTAAAAATTCGATTTTAAAGATCTTAAAGTGTGTGTTCTATGGATGGATTATTTTTAATTTATCATTTTCATATAAATAAATCATTTTCCATTTATTTACAATTTTTATCAACATTTTTCAACATCAACCAAAATTTTGTAAAAATATCATCATAATTACCATTTCAATTATAAAATAATCCTGAAAGTATAATTGAAAGTATAATTGAAGTATAAGAAATAAATAATGGAAGTATAAGAAAGTCAAAATTGAAATGGTAATTGTGATGATATTTTTATAAAATTTTGAAATTGATGAGTTAATTTTTACCTTGTGTTGTTTTTTTACGGCCCTGCCAGCTTAAATATTAAACTATTAGCGCCACTGTTTTCTTGGAAATGACACACAGTATAGAATTGTTTTTGGCAGTATAAAATAGTATAAATTCAATCGTATTGATTTCTGATTCTATTATTTCTTTTTTTTCTTCCATTTTGAATTCCAGCTTAATATTAAGCTAGCAACGCGATTTTTTTTTAAATGGCATACAGTATGAAAGTATTAATGATACAATTTAGTACAAAATGAGTAAAAATTCCGATAGATCCGATTTGATTCTGCTGATTTGACCTGCTAGCTTTATACAACTGCTGGAATAGTAATACCACAAATTAAATTTAATTAAATG
>NW_012130073.1:1988971-1995706 GCF_000143395.1 Atta cephalotes
GTNAGNTCAGATATATATATATATATATATATATATATATATATAGCTATAGTAAGAATGCTTAAGTAAAGAATGTATTTTAAAAAAATGTAACTTCAGCCAGAATTATATTTTTCGCAATAAATAATTATTCAATTATTTTTGTGCATATGTAATTATATTGAATGATACCATCATATTTCTTTTCCTTAAGACATATAACATTAGAAATTTTAATGAAACGTATTTGAAAGTTATTTGGGAATTAAGGAAATGAAAAATACATAACATCTAGTGATATATATAGTAGAGTGCGTTCGGTTGGCACTTATAACGCTCGCGAGCATTATTTGTCCTTATTTGATAAACAAGGATTAAATGATTTTATAAGCGTTACGAGCAAATGGAACGTCAAATGGAACGCACCCTAGATCTACAATTAATTGCAGAATTAAACGATTTATAACGAAACTGTATATCGCTCGATAACGAAGAATTTTAAGCTTCTTAGGATTTTGATAGCGTAATGAATTGCGTAATGCCATATATATAGCAGAGGAAATGCAAAGATAACGCTGATAATGATTTTTTTTATTTGCAGACATGGTCATCATATATTGCAATAATATATGTATAATTTGAAATATGATATCATTCGATGTTCGCGTACATATCTATATGCGTTGGCGTTAAGTGAGGTTTAAAAAATTTGGTGACAATATCACTAAGAGAATATGTCGCTAATAAAATATGAAAATATGAATAAAAGAGCTGGTGCTGTGCTCAACCGCAGCCAATACAGCAAAATTCTAATCCAGTTAGCAATCCAGGGGGAAAAAAGCATCATGTCGCCGGCTTCATTCGTTAATTTTTATCTGATGACACTTCATCAAGTTGCAATACACACACACACACACACACACACACACACACACACACACACATATATCTTTGTAAAATATATATTTTATATAAATTTATATAATTTTTATAGACATTTTTGAAAACTTCTTTATACGATTTTTTTTCACCGAAATATTTAACTTTTCGTAAGAAAATCGCGTTTCCAAATTTATGAACGAGTATAGTATAAACATTGTTGATTAAAAGATCGTCCATTTGAATGCATCTCAATTGAAGATCGGTAATACGGGTGCTCGAGTTCGTGCGAATCTTATCAGGCGCGTCCGATTAGCAATCACGGGACGGCCTCGCTCGACGTAACACCGACTTATGGCGGGAAAAAGCCAACGCTATCGCAGACACGACTCACTGATTTCATACACGTGTCAATGCCAAATGTATATTGATGTGAAGGAATCGGATCCACGGCGCCGGCAGAGCGTGAGCTTTGTTCACACAAATTTTCACGCGTCGAGATGTCAATGCCACAAAACGGACAAAAAGTCTAAAGTTAAGCTGGAGATTTATTATTCCTTTCGAATATTAAACCGATATTTCTTTTGACTGTCTCTCTGTTGACACAGCGTATTCGCAGCTCCTGTTACTTTTTTTCTTTGTATTTTCTCATATACTTTGAGTAATTAGCAACTTGAATACGAACTTGCTTCGTGATAATGAATGTTAAACATTTTGTGGTGTTTTCAATAATCTCATTCATTTTCATGACTATGTAAATAATAAATTTGCTGAAAATATTTCTACAACAATAAAGCATTTCTAACGAACAAATGTATTAAGTAAACGTTACTTTATAAATCATTAAAAGCAAACTAATTTTTAACTTCATCAAAAATCATGATCTTTTTATAAAGTAAAATCATTACAATTCAAAAGAGAGGATTTAAAAAAAAATCATCACCATTCAAAAAGGGATTTTTAAGGATTGATAAATAAAAATGACAAAAATGATATTTGAACCTATATATATTAAAAATATATTTTTTTTACCGATATTATTTGTTAATAATTTTCTACCAAGCTGAAAAATAATTTTTCTCTTTTTTTGAAAAACTTCATTTTTTAAATAATATCACTTTTAAAGTAAGGGAGAGGTATTAATCGATTCGTTAGTATTAAATGCTCTCATTCTTGTTACATACAAGAGAAATATATTGATACATATAAATATGTTATCGGAGAAAGTAATACTATTCATTTCAAAATATTATATTTACATATCTCGGTCCAAACGAGAAAAATAATGAAACTCTCTTTCCTATTCGTAAGTAATCTCAATTACTCGAGTAATGATAATAATAAAGCACCGATAATAACCGTGATGATATTTAACGCGACGAAGATCACAGTTCGCAACTGGTAGCAGCAACGATAGCACTTGTGCGCCAGTAAGTATTAGAGCTTGTGATTAAGATAACGACAGAATGTCAGCAATCAGCGCCAAGCGAATACGTAACCGCTCTAAAATATTTTTACAACCTGTTGCCAGGCGCCTGTACATGCCGCGCATCGCGCGAGTATTACATTTTCTCCACCGTGAAATATAGAGTTATCGCAGATTACTGCGAAAAAGAAAGAGATAATCGATCATTATTGCCACGATTTATAGTCTTTGCGAAACACAGTAGCATGCCTTTTCTCTTGTGCGCACCTTTTTGCACATTCAACATTTATCACAACTAAAGTGGTTGAAGGCAAATGATAATGTGTCGTGAATAAAAATGAACCATATAATAAATAAAAAAATAAGCCTTTTGAAACCTTTTGCAAAAATCGTTTAATGTATAGACATAAATGAGTAGATGAAAGTCGGCGATATTATAAAAATCTGTCAATACACCGATAAACTTTTAAATTCAATTGAGAAGAAATTAAAAATATCGATTACGCAAACGATCAATCGAACATTGATTTATTCGAAAATTTCCATCATACATATTATTTTCCGAAGAATTATTTATTTTCTATAATATATTCTGTAATTTTTTCATATTCCACAATGTATCGCTTCTTTACTTCAAAAGTGACACAATTAAAAAAATTAAGTCTTCCAAAAAAAGAGAAAAACTATTTTTGACAGAAAATTGAATAATCCAATAATATCTGCAAAAAGAATATATTCATTTTTATTATTTTCATTTCACAATCCTTAAAAAAAAATCATCCTTTTTAAAGAAATTAATAATGTTAACATACATTTATGTATCTCGCAATACTTTTAATTTCATATTTATCAATTGACTACAATATTTGCTTATATTTTTATGATAATGATGCTAATATGATAATTATTTTCAGATCTATATTATTTTCTATTTAAATTTTTAGATATAGATTTTTTCAACAAAATGGTTCTTTTCGTGTATATAATAAATTTAAATATAATCAAATTGCAGTAAAGTCAAAGTATTTTATTTTGTAGAAGTAAAGAATATCATAGAAAATAGTTTTTCGGTATAAAAATGTTAAGATAAAAAAAAGTACATATACATCTCTTTATGTAAATCTTTAAAAGTTTACACTGAGAAAAAGGATTTTATTAATTTAACAAGCCACCATTACCTTTAATGGATAACTATGTGATAACAAATTTTATTGTATTTGCTGCTAATCTGATATACCAACCAATTATTAGTAATAGAAGCAAACTATATAGAATCTAACCTATGGATATACTTTACATAAAAATCATAGATGTGGAGTCTTAAGTCCCTTAAGTCGTAGGAACTGACCAAGTACAATCAAATATAAGGAGAATACTTGATTAGAATTAGTCAATTTTTTACGATTTGAGATCTTGCAACCGTATACAACTTTATGTATATATATATATATATGATATATCTCTTATTCGCTAGCGATATTATTTATTATTTGTTATATTGATGAATTAATTTGCTATCGTAACAAATCAATCGTTTTTTTAACAAATATCACATTTGTTTTCCCTTGATTTGTTCCTATAACAAAATCATTTCTCGATGACTATATTATTATTCACTGATAATTCATATGTTGTGTGTATGCATACATATATATATATATATATATACATAAAGAATAACGAGAAACACATTTTTATCGAAGTATTATCTATGTTGTCAGGATGTTGTAATTGACAGACGAATCTATAATACGCGCGAAACATTTAATTTCCATTTATGTAGATGACAAACTCAACTGTATTTATTATCTGCCATTTATCGAATATCTAGCGGAGACACTTCTCTCTGAATAATCCAGCAACTACGAATAGCTTTTAAAAAATATTATTTTTGCATCGATAAAGAAATGGAATAAACAAAATAAATGTTTTCCAGAACGAGAAAATTACGAGTAACTACTATACAACTAATATACAATTTTAACTAACTATGACTAATATAACAAGAAAGCTTGCTGTTGAGAATACCTGACAATTTTATGATAAATCGTGTTTATCAGTGAATCTTTGATGACTGGACAACTAAAATATACCTGAGTTTTCATTGATTACATACAGTATCAATATATGGTCACATTTGAGTTACAATTTTTATGTTTCGATTTAAACAACGCCAATCAATAATCGATTGTCCCAAAGGGCTTAAGATTAAATTAATATTAAAAGTTGAAAAAGAAATTAGAAATTAATTAATTATATCTCGTTAAATTGGAGGATTTATCTATTTCTTATGGTAATCTTACTTCGCTTATCATTAATGATATTTCTAAACTAGATATATACATGTAACTTGAATGATAAGGCGCGATAAGATTCTTGTCTCGAATACTTAATGAAATCGTGCCAATAGCTTTATCGTGAAGATGTTTCTGTTATTGCGTTACAATATATCGATATTCTATATATATATAAATATATATTGCGTAATTAAATGATAAAAAGTAAAGCTACCGCGATATTTTTCCGGCGAGTAATCTTACATTGTTTATATGCGAGAAAGAAAAGAGAATTAATGGGCGTATAACGTATGTGAATGTATCAGAAATTAATTTCTTCTTGCATAACATAAAATGAGCCATTAGCTGTTTCTCATACATTATGACATATGTGTCATATTTTAAAGATCAATGTGTATTCGTTACTTCTTATTAACTTTAGGACATCATGGATGTACGGTCTCGATAAGAATTTATCTGCCAGTTGAGAAAATTGAGCGATATCGATTAATGCGGGCGGACGCGGAGAGACATCGCGCGAGACGACGAGATCGTCACAGGTGTGACGAGATGAACAAGGAAATAAGCTCGCAGCTGTGACTGATAAGTGATTGAATCTACCTATGCTATCCTATCCTTCAGTTCCGTATTTACATCGACTTCACTGCAATAAGAGGACCCGATAAGAGGAATGTCGCACATGAACGCGATCGACCGCACCTTCCAGCAGGAAAGGATCGCGAAGCGATTCCGATGCTCGTCTCGCATGATTCCTCCTGGTCATACCGGTTAGGATAGCTGCGACCAACTTTATTATCAAAACAAAAAGAAAAATGACACGTCTCGCGTGATAAGCTTTGAAATAAATAGCCAAACGTAAGCGCGCAAAATAAATGACTGAAGCAAAGGTCTTATTTCTAACTCGACCGCAGGTGGCATACGAAGTGTGTTTTGTTTCGCAGTATAATGCACATTCGCGATTAGGTTTAATGTGTTTTACGATTTATATCACTGCAGCTTACCAAGCGATAAAGGCATTTGCTGTCAAACACGTGACGATATCATCTAATTAATTCTACTACACAAGACTCGATAAAATAACTGATACAATTTTTTATTAAAAATATAAAATATTTGAGTTCCAGAAACTTATTTAAAATAAAAAATATAAAATATGTTTCGAAAACTTTAAAATATTAAATATTTAAAATATCAAATAAGAAATAGATCAGAAGTTATTTAAAATATATATAATAAATAACTCTTTCATTATTTTACTTAAAATATATATTTTAAATAACTTTTAAATACAACCGAGTCCTGAATACAACATATTTTTTCTGTATATTTTTTGTTTATTATAATTCTACCTGCGCAGATCACAGTGCTATTTCACAATTTGCAAATTGAAGACAGCTCGAGGCTCGTCCGCATGTATGCGGAATATAATGATACGTGGTCCGGCAATAAACGTGAACGTGACCGATGCCTCTCTATTTACATTGCACTACTTTCCCTGCTATCACAATAGCAAAGATCTCGGTGAACGAAGAAAGCACCGAATCGCCGTAAAGCTATCGCCTCTCCAGTAGAAATGACCAACAATAAAGTCACGATTATCGATTGTTGGTTTATTTCGAAAGTAGTGTGAACATTTGGAAGAGCACCGTAACACAAAAATTATGCAAAAGAAGGAATAATTTAACGGGACAATAATAAAAAATTGTGCAATCATCTCCCTAATATCTCTGTAGCATTATATTATTAGAATGTTTTTCTAAGAAGATTATCTTTATATAAATTAAAACCGAGATTAAAATTTGATTCTCGTGTTTAATTACAAACTAATTTTCATCTTATTAAAATATAAGTATAAATAGGTCACAAATAAATTTTCTATCTATTCTATCTAAATTTCAAACACAGAATTAGGCCACTTACAAATTAACCTCGTCTATTACATTTTCGGAATTCTTAGGTGAGAAACGAATTAAGAACGATCAATCAACATCACACGATCGACAAACTTCTTGCGGATATTATCACATGCTAATAATAATGGGTTTCTTTTGATTCTTCTTGCGAGAACGATAAGCAAAATATTTCGTGATAGCCATCAGATTTTCGAGGAATGTGATGACACGTAAATAGCGCTGGTCAGATCTCTCTCTCCCT
>NW_012130073.1:1995726-1996715 GCF_000143395.1 Atta cephalotes
AACTTTACGGTTAGTAGTACGACCTACTACGAGTTACGTTTACGGTAAGGTAAGTAGTAGTAGTACGACGTAACGTAAAGTACGACGTCGTCGTACGATACTCTCTCTCCTCCCTCCTCCTCTCTCTCTCTCTCTCTCTCTCTCTCTCTCTCTCTCTCCAACTCTCTCACTCTCTCTCGCGGCGTGAGATACGGCAAATAAAGATCGCGGCTTGCGACCAACCACAGAGTTCCGTGATTTAATGTGTTGCTTTGCTTGCGTGCAAGCAACTTTAAATTACTCCTTTAAATAATAAAACTTAACGAGTATGTATATATGCGTAAAATATACAACATTCCATAATATTAATACTTTTCTGTAACATTAATTAATTGCTGCATGGATAAAACATGAACAAGAAGCTTTCCGATGTTGTTGAGTAACAATCATATTGCTATAATTAAATTGGCAATCGATGGCAATCTAACTGAATTATCACTTCGAACAAACTTTCTCTTTTATTACTTCAATGTCATTATATCTTCTCGATAAAAAGCACTATAAAGAGAAACAAGATGTGAAAGATTTAACTTCTATATAGATATATAGATATGTATCATAAGCATCAAATAAATGTGTGATATACGTCGGGCAAAAATGTGCTCTATATGTATAATGTGACACGATGCGCAAAGTGGTAACGTTATACTATCGCGTAATATACGCCTTACTTCCAATTCCTTTCTGGGAAAAGACAATGTCAGGTTCCGTTTTTTTTTGCATTTATGCATCAAGTATATGCAAGCAAGATTAAATAATTATATTAAAAATCACAAATCTCTTTCTCTCTGAAAATTTATGTCGGTTGGTTCAGGTACGATCAGAGAAATATCTCGTTTCTATTCTATATCCTATTCTACCATTCGTGTATCGTATTACACTGTTAGATATCCAAAGAGAGAGAGAGAAAGAGAGAGAGAGAGAGAGAGAGAGAGAGAGAGAGAGAGAAG
>NW_012130073.1:1997352-2008597 GCF_000143395.1 Atta cephalotes
GAGAGAGAGAGAGAGAGAAATGGTAATCCAATCCCTTGAGTTAAATGACATTTTGTTATTTTTAAACTTCCATGTGTATCAAATGTAAATCCCTTTCTGTGGTTGAATCATTTAGTTTCAAAGCAAATGTTCAAAGCAAATAATAACGTATGAATTTATTGTAAATTAAATTTGAAAGAGAATCAAAGAACTCCGCAATCCAATTTTCCATATAATTAGTGCGGAGCCCTTTAATACATTTCTTGAATTAAATTGTTTTAATCCTATTGTTTTAGTTAAGTTAACACAGTATATTGAATAAAAGCAGTGGCGTTCTATAGAAATAATTAAAAATCACTTAAATTGGATTTAATTTGACATTATGAATGTAATAGTTAATAGCGTTTATTTATTTGTACAAACGCCTGTGCAAACAATTTTGTCTCTAAACCGCTGGACCATAAAAATACCACAATTATTGGCGCGTTCCGAGGAATAGTTTCACGTAAATTCGAAGTTAACTAATGTCTTTTCCGATCGCGATTTCTTACCAACTTCTGACTTGCGGTCAAGGAAGTTTGTCGCTTTTCTTCCGTGACTGAACTTCTGCCACGCTATTATTTATCACTCGTGGCGCACATTGCTACGAAAAATCACGATAAAATTAGCTTCCAGACTGCACTTTCTTCGACAGCACCTCTCAGAGCTCTCCGTAATCGAGGCGCGCGATATTTCCTCCCTGCTGTCCGTTATGTTATACTTTCCCTTTGATTTACTACCTATCACATCTGATCAATACTTCATTTGTAATAAAATAATTTACAATCGCCATTTCTATTACACAATTCAACAACAAATCACTTTTTCTCTCTAAAGTTATATTCTCTCCATAGTTATACATATTCCAAATATTTTTTTCGCGTTAAACACTCTTGACATAATTTGCATAGTAGTTAGGATTTTAAATAAATTGAGGTGAAATGAACAAAAATGGCGCTTTTAAAAAATTTTTTCTTAATGAATTATTATTTTTGTATTTATTTACATGCATACATTCTCTCTTTCTCCCTTTCGCTTAATAAAGTTGTCTTGTTTTTGAGTCCAAAAATATCCGTTGAATCATGTTGTCTACTCTTTATCTCTCACATCGCCTATTTCTGCAATCGATAATTCCGTTTTCCGAATATATCCGTTATGTGATTAATTTGAATCAAGTTGCATGAACTGCTCATTTCAGAAACACGAATGTTTAATTTTGATATTCTCGAATCTCTTTTGTTCGTCCCACGTGAACCGAACTTAATTTTTCCGCCAAACACATTAGTTCGAGTTCGAGACTCGAGTTCGATCGCGTGTATTTACTTTTGAGTTAGTCACGCATTTATACACGAAAAGTATGCGCGTTCTAACATCAGTCACGTCGCTAATTGCATCTTTCAATTACGACGATTCATCGAGTAATTAGCGTTCTATGTTATTCTATGTTTCCGAGGCTGAAAACCTGGGAGTCGAGTCCGGCTCACGGGAAACCGCGTCTCAGTCATTTAACCACCATCTTTCTTTTCTATGAGGCAGAAGGGACTAGGGGAAAGGAAGGTGGCAGCTCATTAGATGGTGATTAATTTTCGGCCCGACGCTGCGCACACATAATCGCTCGCCCGTGCTTTTCCTCGTGGTTGGCTACTTCCTTTATTTTCGCACCGACATCCGGTCGCATTACGCCCGCGACTTCCGCAAGCGAGGAAGGCTAGGAGAAAAGGGTAAGCCCATTCATTAAGTATATCTACTAATAACGGTAGTACGAGTTACCGGGTCACATGTCTTGATAGCATGCATCTACACTCTGTAAATTTCTGTAAATTTGACGATACATGGAAAGAATAATTTTGTTGAAATATCTAAAAATTTAGCTATGTACAAATATGAAAATAATTTTGTTAGTCTATCGAAATAACAATTTTAAGAATCTCAAGCATGATGAGCAATGTTGCATAAAGTTTTGACATTCTATCAACCAATTCTTTCCGCACGCATATGTAAAGATGTGTTCATGGTGGAAATAAAAAAGAATTGATGAAATGAATTTTCTCGATCTTTAAGCATAACCATAGCGGGAAGAACCGATGTCACCGAAGAAGGCAGCGCCGATTTTCAAAACAGATTATAAGATATCAAAATCCTTTCTAATTTTTTCATGCTGTTAGTCATTTCCTCATTCGATATTTTTATTGATACTGAGTATCCTACTTACATTTGCATAGCGATGTATTTCAATAAATCTTCTTTAAAACGTATACTGAATGAGTTATTAGTAATAGAAAATTTATTTTATTAATTTAAAATCTCTATGTATTAGCTATAAATCTTTATATATTAGCGTAGAATAATATGATTTTTCCTAAAATTTAAATTTATTTAATATTTTTAATAAATATGATAATATAAATAAAAAATATATTTTAATAGTTTTCTTACAATCTATATATTAACTTTTCATATACGCACACATATTTTTATTTACTCTAGACACTCTAGGTCTTTTCTGTCCAACCCAAATTTTTTTACTGTGTGTGTTCTAAGCTTCTAAAAAAATTTAGAAAAGTTCAGGATTACTTATTCAACAAAAATTAATATGTGCCAAGAAATTTGAGAGTAAAATTTCTAGGTAAAAAAAAACTCAGTGTACCATGCCTACTTAGGATTAATAATACTTTTCTTATTCATGCTTTATTGATGCAAACTGATTATGACCTGGGTGTTTTTTTATTATTTAGCATTACGAAGAAGTAACGCATTGCTGATTTCTAATGATTTGATTCATGCACATTCCATATGCATAAGAAAAATAAACAGGATATTCCAGACTGCCTAATCTTTTATATAAATCTTTTATATAACTTTAGATTTCTTACTCAATTCAGAAATAATATTCATCTAATATAAATAAAACTCTGTTATTGTTTCTTATTTATATTTAAGTACTAGCTTATGTATAATCAATTCGTTCAGGTAAATAATGAAATCTTTATTTAATAATTAATATAAATTTTAGAAATAATTTTTATATAAATCCTACTTTAATAAAAATTTCATTGCTAAGATTTGCGGGGTAGAATAATAAAATTTGCGTACATGAGCAAAGATTCTCTGTACATAAATCACGACAGAAAATTACATTTAAAATGAATTGTTAATGAATTTTATCGATATCTCTAAGACCTTAGAAACATTTGAAATTATCTCAAAGATAAATGGCACCTTTAAAACAGAATCGTGAATATCGAGATTCACCGAGAGATTTTATGTATTGCGAGGGATCACGATAAGCAACTACAACTTTGTATATTGATCCACTCGTTATCCTTGACGTATTCCCATTTACATTCTCCGCTTGCAATAAGGAAATTTTTATTCACAAAGTTCCTTCAGAAGAAGCATGCTAATTAGGACATTGATTGGAATCAGTGAAATCCCGCATCAACTCATGTACTTCAAGCACAGTGTTAGTAATAATCATTACTTAATTGTCGATTGTAGGATTTTCCATTATAAAGATACCCGTGTAATTTATAGTTCTTACTACAGTTCTACATACAGGATTACATACATATATACAGGATTATCACAGAAAATGAATTTGGAAATTTCCTTTTCCCAAATTTTCTAAACGAAAATTGTTTATAAAGCGAAACTTTTGATAATAATTTATTTGTAAATAAAACTTGATTGGAACAACTCAGAACTACCGCCAGAAATGCTGAAATTAATCTGTATGACACATTTCCGCCAAGTGCTGGTAGTTAAAATTGTTTAAAAAATATTTATAAAGCGCAACTTTAACAATAATTTATTTGTATAGAACTCAAGCGAAACAATGTCAGAATTATTGTCAAAAATACTCAAAATTATCGGGGACATATTTCTGTGGAGTTCGAATATTCTAATCTGTATAAAAATTATTAATACTTGGAATTTTGTCCTGAAATATCATATAATAATCAATTTAACATACTATGTCTACGTTATAGCAGGACGCAATGGTGAAGGGAAAAATGTTATTAAAGAATATGACTTCACATATGTAAGAATGGTATTCGTACTGTAGGCTGTGCCCATGTCATGTCGATCATTTAATATCTAGGATATGCTACATACTTTTTTAATAATACGAATACTTTCTAAGCATAGCAATGACATTTGTCATATTGGACAGCTCTGATGATGAACCATCGAATGAATAAAATGACATCATTAGAAGGTCAGAACTACTGTCAGCGGGGGTTTGAGGATTTAAACTTACTTTTTGTCTTGTAGTATATTGATCTATTGTAATTTTACTCATTATTATTTTAATCTTAATTTGAGTATTATCTACGTATAACGAAAATTGAGATGATGACCTAAGTGGAAAAGGGAAAAGAAAAAGAGAGCAAATCTTTGAACTTGTTGAATTGAATTCCATGTGATGAAACACTATGCTAAGAGATATACTCACGTGTTAGATTTAATTCGTTGCTCGTTGTAGCTGCAATGAAAGTCAAGTAATTCCTGCACCAAACCAACCTCCATCATGCCATCGACTCGGTCATTCAGTCTATTATCGAGGATCTTCTGCAAAATTTCGAGAAAAGGAGAGCTCCCTTATTAATTAAGCACGACATTGATAGAAATCGTCCGTTAAGCAATTATTCGATTCAATCGCGTAATATTTCAACGTAACTGTTTTACCGAGATTCTGGGCATTAAATATTCCATCTAACGACAGCGCGAGATTCTTTTTCACGATTCATCCAAACTGAGTTTATAATAAATAAACGTTTTAACGATCGACTTTACTCGCCGAGAACGAGAAGCGAACCGCGAAGAACAGGAATTCGTTCAGGTAAATAATGAAATCTTTATTTAATAATTAATATAAATTTTAGAAATAATTTTTATATAAATCCTACTTTAATAAAAATTTCATTGCTAAGATTTGCGGGGTAGAATAATAAAATTTGCGTACATGAGCAAAGATTCTCTGTACATAAATCACGACAGAAAATTACGTTTAAAATGAATTGTTAATGAATTTTATCGATATCTCTAAGACCTTAGAAACATTTGAAATTATCTCAAAGATAAATGGCACTTTTAAAACAGAATCGTGAATCGAGATTCACCGAGAGATTTTATGTATTGCGAGGGATCACGATAAGCAACTACAACTTTGTATATTGATCCACTCGTTAAACTAATAACCTGTCACAGTACGTATCCAGTATAAATATGATCATTCTTTTAATGTTATGGATTAAGCGTTGTGACATGAATGAATAGAAAAGAGTGGAGAAACTGCGAACACTTAAGGGAAAAGTCAAATAAAGTTGATTATTTATCAATTATATAAATCTTTATTCAAGAGATACAGGAAAGGACGGCTGAAGTATTTAATAATTTAGCCAGATAAAGATCAGAAAATAATTTTGAAGTATCAAAATAATTATACAGGATATTCAAGCTGGTTGATAGAATATAAAAATTGTTTGCAGCACTCGTCGTACTTTTCTAAATAATTATTTTGATTTCAACAAAATTATTTTCAAATCTGTAAATATATTTTCAGATCTAATTAAATTTTAGATTTTAATAAAATAGTTCTTCACATACAGTTATTTGGGTTTAATCTATTATACAATAATAAATATTATCTTAAATGGCATATGCAGTTTGGCATAGTCGTGTATTGTAATGCAGCTCACTAAGCTCCGATTATCAACATTATTTTGACTTTAAGTAAAGTTTAAAACTCTCTTTTTCTCTTTAATGCTGAGAGAGAGAGAGAGAGAGAGAGAGAGAGAGAAAATAAACAGAGTTTTAAGCCTTGTTTCAAATCAAAGTAACAGTTAGTGCAATCGGGTCTAAAGGTACATTGGATGCAAGAAGTGAATCATCAGTAATATACTGTAGTAGTAGTTTACATTTACCTCGTGTTTGCAATTCCTCCACTTTACTCTATAAAAATTTAGAGTTTAAAACAAATTAGCAGAAATACATTCGTAAGTAGAACGTAAGTAGAAACGCAAAAGTGCCCTGGTATTTCGTAGGATACCTATCGTTCCTATGATCAGATAAGATACGAATTGGAATCATATCGATGACTACATATCTCTCGTTAAGATCACGATCCTGCTGAGAAAAAAAAAGAAGAAAAAAGAGAGCAATCGATATGTAGACTCAATATGTAGGCTCATTATCGAGGATGGTCCTTGCTATTGATTAACGGTTCAACGACACTGAGAATAATCGACCATTCTGTTAGATAAGAAAAATTTGTTGGCCTTGGTAGCTATCCAAGTTTTGCAATTGTTCTTCTTCCACATGACCTTGCTAATAGCGAAAACGTTAGAAGGTGACGTGTCCTCGAGCTGGCTAACGTACGAGATTATACTGACAAGCCGGTTGTGCATGTGGCCGGTTTTCGAGTAGTTTTAAGCACGAGCGATACATCAATCTGACATATACGATTCACGAAGTAGACTTTGTACTCCTGTTTATCAGCGGTTTAAACATATCGATGATGCGGAAAATATCATTGAAAGCGATCGCGGGTAACGACACCTGTGCCATATAGTGCCTTCGAGGATAACAAAAAAAGCATTAATATACAGGGTGTTTCATGACATTACGAACAAATTTTAGGGAATAGTAGATCTTATCAAAAATACAACTTGTTGTTGAATTTGTGTCTTCCGACGTATTTTTAGCCCCCGCCTCTTCCTCCCCCTTTTACTTGTTTTATCTTTTCGCAAAAAACAAAATCAAACATAAATTGATTCTTTTGGGTGCTTTTAGTGAAATATACTATTCCTTGAAGTTTGTCCCTAAAGTCGTGAAACATTCTGTATAATCGCGTAATTTATTTTGTGTATAATCGAGAAATATCTTTTGGATTTACAACATGGCCCGTTATTCTGAGAGATGCACGAAAAAATAGTTAAACGCGCACACGCAATTGCACATTAAAATTCAATGTCAAATGCTGTTGTCCGTTTCTGCGGTTTAATAATCTAATAAAAGATTGATAAATGAAAGCGTGTAATATGAATCAGAGAGTTGCATTAATCGCGCAAACGCAGAGTTTTTGTTACGAGCACAGTAATCACGGAGGCATGAGAGATTTTATAATAATAAAAATGTTGCTTCCAATTTTAGTTTCCTGTTCCTATACATTTTCGCCGTGTTCGACCTTGGTCAATGTCCGAGACAAGGCTGAACTAATATTCTATAGAGCATAAAGTATAAATTAATTAAATTTCGCATTTAATAATCCTTACTAATGACCAAATAATACTGATAAATGGTATATAATAAATTATATCAATAACAGATAATATTTATGTTATAGCTGAATACAATTAAATAAGCGAATGTAGAATGCCTGCTACAGTCGCATCGTGGTAACACAAAGAATCGAAATTGGCTTGTCGTAGTTGCTGACGTAATTGTAGACACTCTTAATTAAATAAGTGTTTAACGATCGAGCAATTTCGTATCACGATATTGCGCGAACCGCGAATTCAAGATATAATCGACCTTCCAAAATTAGTCGCATTAAAAAGTAAATGAACGAACTGATGAATATTTGATTATAAGAATGTTGAATGAATTACAGATGTTTTCAAAATAATGAAAAAAATTATAAACAAATTACGAATTATTCTAAATCACACTTAAAAGTAATATAAAAAATTTAATGGCAGTTTAGAACATAAATTAACAATTAAGTCAAAAAATAGAAGTGTTTTTATCTCTTTTATGATGGAAATATAATTAAGAAATAATTAAAAAATTTCAATTTTTTTATATAAGTACTTTAAGTGTTTAATATAATTTATGTAAAATTTTATTGCAATACGCAGATTACTTGTTCTATAAATAAACAAAATTTATTTATTTATTATAGAACAAATAATCTCGGTAATAAAACTTTGTATAAATTATCTTAAACATTTAAAATATTTATATAAACAACTGAAATTTTTGTTATTATTTTTGTAAAACAATTTAATTTTAAATAACAAATAAATAACAAATAAAGTAAATGAACTATAAAAATGTGTTGCATTAAATAAAAATATTCTTTACACAATTTTATATATAGTTTATTTATAGTATAAATATTAACACATTTCCAATTTCAATTTACTTTGCAGGGATTGTAAGGATGATACATCCTTAAAGATACAACAGCAAACATAGAATAGAGAGTGTAAGCATGTCTAAGACTTTGCTTTGCGCCATCGTGTCTAAGACAAACAGCTACGATATTTGGAAGCGTTTTTTGCCTGATCAGGGCACTGAAATGTCGAAAATGTTCGAAGTTTCGATGCCTGTGAGACTATGTCTTGGGAAATATAACGTGTGTTTCGTTAAATACTAAAAATTATCGCTTTATTAATTCAGACATGAGAGTAACATACGATAAAATAATTTCTAATAATTTCCAATAATAATTTTTAATAATTTTTAATAATTTTTAATTTCGAATAATTTTTAATTTTTAATAACTTTTAATCATTTCACCATTATGTATTAAACAGATTTATTAGATAAAATACTTTCATACATAAAAATCGAAGTATATAAGAGTTTGCAAAAATCTACATCAGGGAAGACTCGCATTAACTATTTGTCAATATACGAATACCGGGATGTCTATTTCAATTTCCTACTAAAAAAATTTGATGGTATCCGATTAAATATCGACAAGCAATTTTTGATATATTTGGATAATTTCATATAAACTCATTAATTTAAATATTTGTGAAAAAATTTTGACTTTGTGGTTAAACCTGGCTACATACAGAGTATTTAGTACTACCAAAAATTTTTTTTATATTTAATTTTAGAAAAAAATTTTTAGATAAAAATGGAACGCGATTTTAAGAGGGACATTTTGTGATTCACTTTTGTTTAAACCATTTTTTCTAAAATTAAAAATAAAAGTTTTGGGGATGATAAATTAAAATGGATTACGCCTTATAAAGATATAATATTACGATATAATAATACGGGAAGCTGAATATCGACATATATTTTGTATTAAACAACTTTAAATTTGAAAAATAGGAGAGATTTAATTAGTATATTTATATACACACACACACACATGAGGTGTAAATCGGATTATCTCTATGCGAAACACCTTGAATAATGCTAATGTCGGTAATACTTGAACTTTATCAATCTAATCTCGAAAAGTATTTAACCAAAAGAAGTCTCATTAAGATCTTAATGCCACAAGAATATTAAATAAAAAATAGAAGTTCCTATTAAAAATTTCAAAGTTGACTTTGAGAGCTTCTTTATATGTGCTCAAAATTAAATAAGTATCGTCATCTAATGTAGTTGTTAAAATCCTACAATTTTTGTATGTGTTTTTTTTCTCAAATGTCTTGTTTTCGAGATATTTTACTGATTCGATTTTTATAGCTGTAGAAAGAGGATAGGAAAAGTTATTTAGAATATCGATCATTAGACAAGGCTATATATTATTAGAATAAGTCTAGAAACAGTCTTGAAGGATAAGAAATAATAAGGATTTATAATCTGTAGCGAAATTCCATAGTATGTATCTGGATATCCTGAATATATTGATATAGCATAAAACTTCCGGATATTGACATAATGGTTAATTATGAATAATGAAACTAATTATACATTTTTATATTTCTATAGAAATCTAATATTGGTCAACTTGTTATTGAAAAACAGAAATTAAATAGATATTTATTTGGAATAAAAGTAATAATAATTAAAAGTAACAGTAATAGTGAGCTTTTAATATTTAAAATAAGTATAATTAATTGTTCTTTTACGTTAAATTTCAATTTTGACTTATTTTCATAAATTTAAACATTTTTATTTTCATATATTATCTGTAAAGTTAACATATGACAAAATATAATTTCTAAACATTTATTAAATAGATTTATTAGATAAGTATACTTTCATAGAGATAAAAGTTGCAATGTAAAAATCATAGTAATAAGAGAATTTATAAAAGTTTACATCAGTAGAGAATCAATTTATTATGGATAATAAAAATAATAATACATCTTTTGCATTCATCTCGTAAACTTCAAATTTTATTCTTTTTTTCATCGATATTTCTTTGTTTTTTTCGTTAATAGTTTGGATACACGAATCGTGCGAGAAGTTCGGGAGTCTTTGTTAACCGTAGAGCATGGTGGGGAAGGCGTGCGTCGCGGCGCCGTTGATGTTAGAGCCGTAGAACCGAATTGTAATTCTCACGGCCGTTCATGGTTAAAACGCGACCTCCGCAACCCGTTTCGGCTATGCGTTCACTTTAAATCCCATTTAAATGCCGGAGCCTCGCGCCCTATACACACACACACACCCACACACGTACGCACGTGTGTGACGCACACTTGCATGTGAATATGCATACACACGACTCTCTTCTCTTCATTTCATTCATGCGCGTCGCGGCGCTTGGGACACAGCCGTTGATGACGCAAGTCGATGGTCAAAGTCAGCTATTTGATGACCACACGGTACATAAGTCACTATGTCGCTAAACTACATTCCATATGTATCCACGTGCGTGTTCCGTGCGTTCACACTATGACAGAATTTACAACCAGCACGGGTGGCATTGAGATGGATATAGATGTGTGTGTGTGTGTGTGTGCGTGTGTGTCGAATTTTAGCAGCTATCTTTTTCATGTCAAATGTGAGATATGATATGATTATCGGGCATTTTTATAATTGACAGCACGCGTAACTTCGATAACGCAAACAAAGTGGAGAAAATTGACATTTAAAAATACTTCTTCCTTACAAAAAAATGTTTTCTTTTAAATAAATAATAACGCGATATCTAGCTTGAAAGCCTAAGTAGTTTTCCTTTTCGTAATTTTTAGAGTTAATATAACTGGTCCAATAATTGCTTAAAAAATACATGAAATTTCTATCTAGATAATGCTTACATTAATATGGATTTTGAAACGAAACAACTATAAAAATTGCCTTGATTTACAATTTGACACATGATAATATGGAAATTAAAAATGTTATTTAACTCAAGGGACTTTACCACACACACACACACACACACACACACACACACACACACACACACACACACACACACACACACACACACACACACACGTCTCGTACTATACTACTAACTAACTAATACGTTAACTACAACAACTATACTACTACTCTACAGACTATACTACTACGTTGTTACGTT
>NW_012130073.1:2008966-2010613 GCF_000143395.1 Atta cephalotes
TACTATTATACTAATTTAGTTAAGTAAACTAACTAACTAAATAAATACGTACTATTATATTATATACGTAATATAATATAATAATAATATATATAGTAGTACTACTACACACACACACACACACACACACACACACACACACACACACACACACACACACACACACACACACACACACCGCTGCTTGATATCTAACAATGTAACGTTTACACAAACTGATACGAATCTTCCAGCGAATATTCCAAAGTCTTTGTTCGAATTTCATGGGTCCGTGAGAGCTAATGATGCAAATAAAAAAAAAGTACTCAATAGTCTACAGAGGAGTGCGGGACGTTCCGCAAATATCAGTGGTATCTCACTTGCGCGTGGATCGTTTCGCGCTTTTACGCCGCGGCCTTCGCCGAAATCAATGATCCCGTCTAGAGGTGAAAAAGTCAAAGGCCCGCGCTACGCGCCGCGCCGGCCGGATTCGGTAACCGCGTGCATACGAACGCGATCCCGGGCCGTGGCTGTGTGGGCGATGCTACCGGGAATACGCGATTAGATCACGCGGATAAGACACGATTCGCCGTTTGCGGTCGGAAAACGAAACGGTGAAGCGCCGACGTTGGGTGCGAATTCCGCGACGTTGATGCAATGCCGAAACACCGGAGGCCGACCGACATCAATCCTTCGCGCAATCTCCTTCAGTTGCCCTAGACAAGGAAAAGGATAACGATATGCATTGTTATATCGTTGAGATGCGCATAAAGCATCGATCATCTCAATCTCATGTATATTACAGCATCTTTGTGTTTATCCATTGTCAATGTTACAATGTATGTTTATTCATTCAGCACAAACTTCTTTTTTTGTAATTTGATCATTTCTTATGATGCAAATAATATTAATTTCGTGCGTTTTTTATACCGCGACTTTTTGTTCTACCGTGATTTATATATTACAGGAAAATATAAAAAAATGAAAAATGCAAGTTTGTGAAAAGATATATACATACATTCTGATCGGTTACATTCTTTGATATTTTAAGAGAATAAGTGTATTATTCTATTTTGCGTTATTCTAAAATAGAACAGAGATAATTCATCACTCTGTCATTAGCTCTTCGTAAGTGTGGATCCGCGAAGAATTTGAAGTTCCGGCAAAAGCCATTGATCAAGTTCATTTCCTCCGACTTTTTTCTATGACGGATAATATATTTTCTGGAAATCGTATAATGTGGCACGCAAATGCGACGGATTTCATAGTTCCTTTTTTCATAATAATAATATGAACCAATGAAAGAAAGAAAGAAAGAGAAAAGAGAAAAATTCGTTCTATAATTTGGACAAATGATTTTCGTGGAAAATCGAACACGCCCACGGCATCGACCACATTTCGTGCGAATCTGGTTGTTTCGATTTTTCGAGTTCACAAGAAAGAATTGCTACAAAGGGAAACAAAATAAAAGGCCGTCGGTACAAAAAAAAAATGGCGTACATCAAGAACACGAGATCTATTCATATATAATTCATTTATTTCTCTTGAAATTTAACAAACAGAAGTATGCTTTTATGCTTTTTATGCTAGACAGAAACAATATAACGTAGATTATTTATATATATATATTATTAATATTATATATATATATATATATATATATATATA
>NW_012130073.1:2011679-2027066 GCF_000143395.1 Atta cephalotes
ATATTTTATGTACGTAAATTGACAAATAACAATAAAAAAAAATGCATCCAGTTTATTTCTAATAAAATTGAGTATAACATCTAAGGCAATCAATATTATTATTATTATTATTATCCTAAAAAAAGAGAAGAAGAAGAAGAAGAAAATTTCACATTTCGCACAATATTTGTCAATAATTTATGTTTTGTAAACTTCCCAATAATAAAATTAAAATGAATAATGAATAGTCTTAAATGTTTCATAAGATGTGAAAAAGTAGATCTGCAAAGGAGTATAAAAAAATAGATATCATGTAAATCTACAATTGAATGATAAATGTCTCTGTTAGTTAATGAGATGGGAATGGATCTTTAATAATATCAAGATGAAGGAAGACGGCTATAAGAAACTTGACACATGTTTTTATCAGTTATGAGACAAGTAAAAAGAAGGTTATAACCAACAGTTCGCTATCGCGATTATAAAACAGGGAATATCGAGTAAAATTTTCAGAAGAAAAGAGAAAATAATTTCTGTTTCATATCCTTACTGATGTCTCAAAAAAAAAAAAATTTTGCCTGAATAGTTACAGAAATATCAAAAGCAAAGCACGTGAAATAAATAAAAATCGTTCTATACTAAGTTTTAAATTTTTCTAAAATCTTACGTACGAGCATCAGTTTTTTTATTTTAAAATATTCATCTCATTCGTCTCTAGTTTCTCTCTCTTCGAAGTTTGTGCACATTTGTCCTTTTTTTTATTTTCAACGGCGACTCTCAATGCAAGCCCGTTGGGCATAATTTCTCGATCGAAGGGGCGGCACGATAGAGAAAGAACAAGAGGGCCGAGGGAAGCCGCCATACATGTGTATCTGAGTATATTTATAATGTGTATGTGTGTGTGTGACCCAAGGCATTAACAAAACAAGGGCACGAACACGAAGGGACTTTAACCCATACCGTCAAACCACGATTCTAAGAATGCGAAAATTACTCCGTTATCAAGGTATATTGTGATTCTCTCTTAGACTATCTTTCTTTAATATTGTTATTAGTTTTATATCAAGTGTGTATTAAGGTCTCTGTGTATTAAGCAACATCATTGCTGATATCTTACATTTTGAGGTTCTACTCTCTATTATTTTATTTGCATATAATTTCTCGTTCAACATTTCTCTTTCAATAAAATTATTATTATTGTTATTATTATTATTATTATTATTATTATTATTATTATTATTATTATTATTATTATTGCTGTTATTATTATTGTAAGTAGTTCCAATACCGTATTAGAATCGTGAACAAAAATTATTTTCATATAAAAATTTTTAATTGAATTCACTATAATCAACATATTAATTCGTTATTTTCTATCACTGTCTTTTTTAATAATGTGTCTTCTATAATATGTCTTCTATATAACTGAGGACAACAAGTTAATTAGCCATGAGTACCAGTGGCAATTAACTGATTGATTGATGGGCTAATTGATAATTAATTAGAGATAAAATTTTTATAAGACAATCTGTTAAATAGTAGATTCATGTGTTGTCGATAAGGACGGCTGAATATATTATATAAGAATAACTTATGGGAAGTGGTGGGTGAAGTATTTCTGTTATTAGATCTTAGTATAAGATATGTGCCTAATTCGTGATAAGGCCAGATTAGGTCTCCGACATTCAGGTTCGTTTCTTTAAATTAACATTACGGCCTTCTTAGATCATTTTCGTCGAGAGGACAAGAGGTAATACGCAGCGGGTGCACGTGCGAAGGCGTTACCGTGCACACTCAATTACGGAGGAATCCTATCTTTAGGTGATGTGATCCTCTCTTCCGATAAATGGTAAAATCCATTACGTGGCTTGCGCGTGTAAATCCGCACGGCGTGTCTCGCGTAAATCGCACATAAATTCTCGACGTGATGTACGAGTTAATGACACGATGTTAGTGACTTCATTCGTCCGTGGCATTCAGACGAGACCCCACGTTTTATGAGATCCGCACTACGAGAGCCATTTAAATCTACCACGTTTTGCCATACCGGACGGTACGGCGGAGAAACGTTCGTCTTCCACTCGGCAATCGCTTTTATTTGTCAAATGCTTTCAACGAAACTATCCAGCATCGCACCTCCTGGATCGTAGTTTATTCACTTTTAGTGACAATTCCGGATAAAATGAAATTTTTTATAAGAGTAATCGAATTTTTACGATGAACATCATAAAAATTCGATTACTATTACATAAATGTAAAATATAATATAAAAACATATTATTCAAATAGAAGAATATTGTGAAATATTATTTATGTTTATATATATATATATATTAATATTATTATATATATATATATATTAATATTATTATATATATATATTATATATATATATATATATATATATTAATAATTATTCTCATTGGATTATAATGGATAATTATTAATATATAAATATAATTATATATACTTTATTATTTTTTTATGTAATAAAATTTATGAAAAAACTTATCACTTTTCCCAAATTTAAAAAAGAAAGATTTATCTCTATACAATTTAAGTAACTGTTTTTTTGTTTTTTAACTTTAAATTTTTCCATATTAATTTGACATTTGCGAAAACGTTTAATATGGAAAAGAATGTAATAAAGTAATCTATCTGTAATACGTGCGATAGAGTCGAAAAAAATAGAGATATAGCTATAATAAATAAAGTTGAAAAGAAGTTTTAGGAAATTATAAATTTAAATGAATCTACATCTGTCAAAATATCAGAGAAAAAGTTTTATATCCAATTAACATTTCTTAAAGTCAGAAAACTGTCATTCATGCTGCGTTTTTTCCAATACAACACTATCGTGTGAAAAGTCATAGATTATAGAAGATCATTATTTTAATGCTGTCCGGAACTTCCGGGGATTTCAACGAGTGAAACGGAAATAGTCAAGGGGTGAGTTTCGGTGAGATTCTTAATAAACGTCTGGAAAGTAGTATTCCTGTCACTAGGCGATAATCCTTCTCATGGTTTCCGCTGGCTGTATCACCACGGGTCTACGAACGGTCGTAATAGCGCGTCGCGCGTCATCATTCGTTCGCCTCATCTTTACAGTGAGTTCAGCCGAACAAAAGGAACAACGGCTTCTCGATATTTTCGTTCTTCTTCGCTCTGCCATTCACGGCTGCATTCGACGCTGCGCCTCGGGTCGAGTTGCCGGAAATGCCGTGCGTGCCGCGGCGTCTAAAACCACCGTAGTCAGATCCGCATGCGAGACGCGCGCTGATAAAAAACGAGATGGGGAACGAAAGATCAACGACAGAAAAAGCTGACGCCAGTCGCGAATCGCGCCCATGTTCTCGGGGAAAGCTTGATTATTCTCTTCCAGGGAGGATTTCTGACTCCGTGTGATAAAAAAAATAATTGACTCGCTGATATTAAAACACTGAGAAAAATTTCTCATTGAAAATGAACAAACCAGAAGATTCTGATCAATCAAAATTTTGATTATCTCAACCAGAATTACAATAGAATTAAGAAAATTCTGCTTTGTCTATTTTCAATCATAATTCCAATTAATGCAATCAGACTCTTCTTTGCCTAATGAACGATTGATTATATATATGTACGATTAGTTGATATACAGTATATAGATTCACACCGAATTATTTAAGCACTAAAGATCAAATGGTCTTCAATTGTTATAGCTTTATTTCCTATTAGTTGCATATTCACACGTACGATCTAACGAGATTCTTATTATTTATTAGTCTTCATTAAAAAAAATATTTTATTATATTATTAAAAAATGACATAAATATTCGCAACAAAATACAATTATTATAGACAAACATTTAATAAATTTCTGATGGCGCACAAAGTTTGGCAGTGCCACTTAAATTCTCTGTGACGCGTCTGAATTTTATGAGCAAACGGACGTAACTGGGTAACGACGATAGCGGTCATAGCCCTTATAATTGCTTTATTAATAGCGTAGACTCGTGATGTTAAGAGCACATTCACATCATGGTACCGACTTCGTGGGAGGCTTGTCTAATTTTAAAAGGCGCTCCGCGTGTCGAAAATTTTAGATATCATCGCCCTGACGCATCGTGGCAAATTTTCGATCATCGCAAGTGTGTTCAAAAGTTTTTCTTACATTATTATTTATATCTTATAATATATCATTTAAAACATTTTGAGCTAATCATAATTTCTTGAAAATTTCTTAAAACATTTAATATTTTTTTTTAATTTTGACAAAATTTATATTTACTCGTTTGAGCCTCCGTCCATATTAGACGCATCCTGATGTTTTCCTCGTGTATTTCCATTGCGAAATGAATAAAGAACTTTTCACAATCTATACACGTATGGCCTCGTACTGAATCGACCTAGTCACTTTATGCTTTTTCATAAGATCTCCTTGGATACATCCTGACATTACTTCAAAATATTCTTCCGTTACTTTTCTGGCTTTTCTCTCTCCATGTACGAGTTCGGTTTGCTATTTTGCTCCTTTTTGGCTTTTTAGACAATTCTCTTCAAATTTGCAGTCAACAATATTACAATGATATAATGTTTATTATATCATTTTTATTTTTCTCCATAATCAATTTGGAAACAAAATTAAATAATGAAAAGTAAACTACTATTAAGGAAAAAATAACGATATTGGCGGGTATTTAGAGTTGGAGTTTATATTTAAAATTGTCTTAAGTACAATTTTAATATGAACTTTATCATGAACCAAAGAGTCGTACTGATGGCATTTTAAGATATTTGTAAACATCTGAACTATAATATATTTATATAATGTCTTTATATATCTATATAACATATACAATATATAAAATATAATATGTATCTTTTTAACACTTTTACGAATAACTACAAATTTCGTTTAAACTTCAATTTCCAAAAATTACGACTAACTATTTCAGTAATAAATGTATTGGAAATAATATAAGTAAATTAACTAAATATTTGAAATATATTATTAGACAACAATTATATTAATTTAACATCTACTTGTTTTAAAACGAAAAAAAAAGAAGACATATGATAAGTATAATAATAAATAACATGAAAGTTCTCCAAAGTTAAAAGAAATATAATGAATTGGAAAATACTTGGAGCTTGGAACAAGAGAAGAGCGCTTTCCTTACGTCGAGCATATTCGTTTCGCAGAAGATTTTGATTTCGCGACCGACTGACTTAACGGGTTTCCCTATCGACAGCTTCCCGGATTCTGAGGTATAGATTGGAGGCACGAGCGCGGCTTCCGGGATGATTTTCATAAAACCGCGATAAGAGAAATAGTCTCAATCCATCTGATCCAAAGGCCAAGAGAACAGCCAAGGAGGCATCCTTTTCTTTGAGAAGTGATTCAAGAAAACTCGACTTCGTAAGAAAGCGATAAAAAAAGCGGCATAGCCTACAAGAGCACGTTTGGAATAATCCAAATGGTAAATTAAAAGAGATTGTGAGTTCTTGATACATTAATCGTTCACTGTTAAATTTATGTCAAATTACATCTAATTTGAATTATTTTTAATCATTTCTATAAATTACCACTGCTTCTACTTATTGTTAATATGTTAATTTAACTAAAACAATAGAGTTAAATAATTTAATTCAAGAAATGTGTTCAATTTGATTTAAATTTAATTTATTATTTATTAACAAGGAATCAATCTCAACTGCGGAACTGATATGATTCTTCTTGAAATATGTTGTTGTGTAAACATAAAAATTTAAAAGATATATATTTCTTTATACCGATTCAATTTGAGATTTAAAGGATGAAACAACCCCTCAAAATTTAATAGGAATAAGAATATTTTCAACATATTTGAAAAATCTAAATTATAGTTACAAAGTTATAATAGTTACAAAGTATATAAAAACCATTAAAAATTTTATCTAAAATATTTTTTTATATAGCTCACTATTCCGTTGATAATTATTGGAATTAAACATAAGCATTAACTTTGAAAAATTATTTCACTCCTTAAATTTTTAATTTGATTGATAAAAAAAATGTAGGTATATTTCAAGAGGAGAATTGGATCGATTCTCAACAGTTGTAATAGATCCTTTATAAGTGTAATATGGATGTTATTTACTTTGAAGCTGTTCACAAAAATGGATTAATTTATGTTTTGACATAAAAGTTAAAAATAACAAAATATTTTGACTCAAGAGAATTGGGTTACTTTAGAAATCGTTCATAGAACGTTCATGATGAACGACGTTCAATGAAATTTCTAAGTTTTTCCTTCTATAGTTTTTCCGCATAATAAAAAATAACATTTATAATTTTTTTAAATTAAAAATTATTTATTTATTATATAGCTTCTTTGAATTTCCAGAAAACAAAACAAAATTTTAATGAAAATGAACATTTCATACCCAACGTTACTTTTAAGTTCATTATTCCGTTGAGGTTGATGGCAACCAAACCCTCTTTTTAAAATGCGAGTCCTTCAACTTTGCTTAAAAAGATTAAAAACGATCATACTCTGACTCAACGCGTTCCCTAACGTAAGCGCCACGAAGGTCAGAAGTTACGACCGGAGTCTGCGAAATGGCGCGCGGATGCGAGAAATAAATTCCTAAGGACTGTCCCGCTGAGAGGAGCTGTTCAACATTATGGCCGACCATTGTGATTGCCATTTATATTATTTTTTTCCGATTTTATTGTCGAAGGTTGAAAGCTGAAAAATTACGGTGCCAAGCGCGTTTACGTATCTGTCAAATCAAAAACGAAAACTTTTGAAGGAGATATGATTTAGAAGACTTATAAGTATGATTAGATGATCGGTTTTCTAAAGCGTACTTTATGCAGCATATTATAAAAAACTTATAACAAATTAATTTGTTATTGTAAAAAGTTAAATGTGTAATAATTATCCAAAATACTAAGTTATAATTTCAATGTTCATTAAAATATAATAATAAAAAATATAACAATATAAAAATAGCTTAAAAATTACCATTCGATAACTTTCCCTCATATATAGATTTTTTTCAATTATTTCATTTAGAGTGAAAAAAAATGGTAACTTTATCATCATATTATTTCTTCAATTTTTGTTTGTCATAATAAAATTGTTTGTTGTAAGAACAAAAATGCCAGAATGACAAATAATCACGCGCAGTAACGTGAAAAGAAAAAAGCTACTTGGACAAAATGCAAGAAATAACGTTTTACTGAATGGCCTTCGCTTTTATTTGCTATTGTACCAGGAATAAAGTCCCTCACTTTGTCTACATTTTATTATCGGCAATAAAGGATGATTCTAAGCCAGCTTGTGTGACTGATCATTTTATTTTCGCTCTTGAAAATAACGAGCTCTTATTTATGTATAATATATAATATATAATATATAATAATGTTATATCCATTTATTCAGTATAATAAAACTCGCCAAATATAACTTTTCTTTTGTGAACCGATCCGCTAATAACATACTTGATAACGCACTTGTTGCATATTTTTCATTATTTTTTCATCTATAATTTCTACATTTCATCTCCCTATAAACCCATAAAATCGTTCAATTATTCATGTCAAGGTCGATCGATCGTCTCTCTTTTCACAATGTTTGAAAGTATGGCATGTCGGTGGAACCGTCTTCGTTTTTACGAAACGCGCGCGATACAGTGTGACTATCGGGTGTCACATACAGAATGGCGCAAACTATGTATTCACCATCGTACTCCGAACTCCGAAGCCGATTGACGAGTCGGTGGTCGGTTGGTGGTCGTTCAGTCGGTGGCAGGAAATGACGACATATCCTCGAGTCGCGTAGACTTCTCGCACATAGATAACCCAACCAGCTGCCGTCCAAGTGACACTCTTCGGGCGCTTTAAAAGTCGCACGCATACATCGCGCAAGAAGAAATTGCAGGGAAGGATAAGACTGGAGAGGAAGACGTGAAGAGTGAAGAGAGAGGAACAAGGGGGAGAGAGAAGGGAGAAGGGGCAAGGAATGGAAGAAAGAAACGGCACTCGGCCAGATGCGCGGCACATTTTAATTAACGTCCAGACATCCTCTGAGACGGATGACCCCGAACTCAGGGCCATTCGATGACCCTTTTCCCATCACGTCGTCCTCTGGATAACAGGAAGAGCGCGTCTTCCTCCTCATTCTCCTCGTCTGGACACGCGAAATGATCTTTCTCATACAGATATGGATAAGTACGTATGGCGTTTCTCGAGAAGATATCATTTGATATCATTTGATTAATGGGTTCTACAATTCGTATAGAGCTCCCGAGTTCTTTTTATTGTACAATGTATCACATTGTGCGAAATGGAGCACGTTCAGAAAACTTTTTCAACTATTATTCTTTATAATAATAACAATAATAATAATAATAATAGTAAAAATAATTTTATTTATTTATAAAGCTATCCACACAATAGACTTTATTTAAAAACAAATTTGTATTTTACTGTAAAAAATATTGAAAATAGCCGAAAATGCTACTTTTAATTCATTTTAATCCAATTGATTGACGCCTTCAAATTCTATCAACAGTATCGTGTTCACTGAAAAAAATCTTCGGGGTACTTCAAAGAAAATTTCATATTGAATCGTATAATAATTTCTTCGGATATCGAAGCATAATTAAAGCAAATTTCAAGAAAAAAAAATCGGTGCAAAAAACTCGCTAATCATCCTAAGTTCTTTAAATTATACGAGAATATTAAATTCGAGCGAAATAGATATTGTGAACGAAATCGCCAAGCTCTTTTTACACAGTAGAATATAGAATATCCCAAGTCATCGATATGTATATCTCTCGCTTATCATGCGGTATTTCCGTCCCTTGAAAACCAGAGCAAAATTCCGGAAGCATTTCAGAGAGATATTACATTACATAACGTGATATAACGTAAACGGATTTTATCGCGTCGGTTTGTATAATCTGGGACAACAAACATCATGAATGACTGAGTCTTGTCAGTCGATAGAGAATCGATCGCCTATCTCTTCTCGGAATAGCGTCTCATTGAAATAAAAATATGTTTGATAAATTTCATCTAATTTTTATGTATAACATTAAATATATCTATTTGTATGTATTATATATATCATGAGTATTTTATTGTAATAGAGAAAAAAGTTTTAGATTTAGTTCAAAAATCCTTTAATTGTATATTAAACATTTTTTAAAGCAGTTCTTAAAATAGATAGGTGTTTTTGGATTACTAAAATTTATTAGAAAATTATTAGAAAATTATTAGAAAATTAGAATATTAAAGAAGAAGATTTATAAAAGGGATATCTACAGATCGATATTTTACAAAACTTCATTCCTAGACGATCTCTCTAGTTCTAGTAGCACCAAGAACGGAATCGTTGAACGCGGTTGAGGCCGCGCGATTCATTCAACTTTCTATCGAGCGCCGGGCGACGCGGATGCGTCGGTGAGGCTGCACGCCGTCGTAGTTGCATGCGCGGGATTACGTTGCCGGCGAGTCATTCATAAAAATAACACAGCCGGTGCACGCTACTACGGTGACTACCGCCTTCGGCGTACGAGCACACCACACAGCGTAACGCGAAACCGGGGAATGCATGTGCACATATTATACGCACACGCGAGGCATACCGAAGCGGATAACTCGTTACGAAGGCGAACGATAGTATAAGGGGCCGTAGAAAGAGTAGCAAGGTATTACGGACTGACTTGGAGTCGGACGAATTTTACGCTCGTCGCGTACGACGCCTCCGGCCGTCTCGGATATCATTTTTCAATTGTATACTCACCTCATGTCGATCGTATCTGCCGATAAGGCAATTATCTATAAAAAACTAACTTTTTTCAAGGTTTGTGAATGTTTTGTGAAATCATATGATTTAATTTTTATCCCTGATATTCATTTCTACTAATATAGCTTAATTTTAATCTCAGTTTACTTCTTTATCCTTTTTTATAATTCTTAGATATAAAAAAAACGTAACAAGTAAATTAAAAAAAGAATCAAATTAATTTACATTGATAGAAACGAGGATTAAAGCAGGAAATCAAAACAGTTTCTATTAACAATGATAATGAAGACCTGTTACCGCGTGTAGACAGTTTGCAATGTGTTTGGTATAATATCAATTCATTTTGATACTCTTTCAACTTGTATAAATATTATAATTTATTATGAGAGAGAGAAGAGAGAGAGAGAGAGAGAGAGAGAGAGAGAGAGATGCTAAATTGAAATGCAAAACTTTTTTTACCGAAAAGTTTTAATTTAATTCTAAATCGCTATTATTGTTATTTTGCTAAAAATTATTTTTAAGCTGTGATAGAACAATACGGTTCGTACCAAAATAAATTGTCAAAATAAATTATTAACGATAAAGACAACTATATTTTCGATATTTCATCGTGATTATCATCGTGACGTCTCCTTTCTTAATATCTCAATAATTTTGTAATGTATCTTCTTTCTAAATAAAATATATAAGAAGTATAATAAACTCGTTAGTTTTCCTAAAAAAAAACTATTTAAAAAAAGGAAATAACAATCTATAAAACAATACTAAAGTCAAACAACATTCGATCTATACGTAACGGTGTTACAATTGCGGTGTTGTTTTATGACGACCCTGTAAGGTACAGTTTAATTTTCCATCATATTTACATAATTTACTCGTGTCTGCAGGACGTGATAAGTCATAAAATATGGCTCAGATCTAGAACGTAACTTGGGAATAAAATTATATTCCTACAATATTTCACGTAACATACAAGAGGAAAATCTAAAATTTTAAATGCAATTTATATTTTGCGGAAAAAAAAATTTTCAATTTATTACAATATGAAATTATTTAATTTAGTGTTATTAATATTAGTATATGCTAAATATAAATGAGATTTTAAACTAATTAGCACAAAACATAAAAATATAATAAATTTTTATTACTACTATTTATGAATTATTTTAATAAATCTGATAAATTTTTACAGCAGCTTCATGCATTATGCGAATAATAAAATGTTATTCTAAAATTCTTACAATATTATTATGCAAGAGCAAATTAATTATTCTCATGCATTCTCTTTGAAATGAAATAATAACAATATATATATATAAAAAAATAAGTATTAATAAATAGCAATCTAATAATATAATTATAATAATCTTAATTAATTTAATAACAATTAATAAAATATTTTAGTATTAATAAATTTTAACAAATTAATCAATTTAATATTAATAAAGCAGTATTAATAATATTTTATTAAAACAAGAACATGCATTTATTTCATTAATACTATTATTGAATTATTAAAATTATTTGTAACTAGATTGTTGTTAGCTACTTTGTTAATGTAACATCTTTTTTCCGTCTATTTATATTTAAATTAAAAATCATGTTGAAAAAAAAATACATTGGAAAAACAATTTACACGAAGTAGTTTACATTTTCATCTTTTTTATCTCAGAACAAAAATTACACAAAATCGTGCGGATTGAACATAAAATCTTGTATTAATTTGAAAAAAAAAATTAGAGAATGTTTTTCCTCAATGTAAATGATTCAGTATTGTTGAATGCAAAAACATGTGATATTAATGTCCCTGTAATTTTTCGTTTTGTTTACGCTTACACATTTCTAAGCAAGAGCGTTAAATTATTGAATAAAGATCAGACATAACGCTGTCTAGACGGGCGGAAAAGACTAAATTGCAAATCTGGCCTTGAATTTCCTAGGCGGGAAGAAGCAAATGAATTGCTAGATGAGAACTCGATACGAAAACATCAATGCGCATATATAATTTCATAAATAGCTAAGTTGTGTAAATAAATAGAATAGACAACATGTCGCAAACAATGTAATATGAATAATTTAATCGTTTCTTGAAAATTGATAATATGCATTATATGCATTTAGAAAATCGCTTGCTTTGAATTTCCTCGTTTTTTTATGTTTTTGTTTCTTGTAATAAACATATTTTTCTGTCGCTAAAATAACTGTGAATCATGTAGAAATAAATACAGAATTAATTAAAATGTTGAAATGTAAATTAATCATGGAGATGCATTGCACAAATGCCCTTATTTGTGTATGTTTAAATTGAATTATGCTAAAACTGTGATATTTAAATTTAACAATTTAACAAAAGATAAACACGATATAAAAAGATAATATAAACTTGTTCAGATAATTTTCGACAAAACAGTTTCCGACTGAAAACAGTAATCTATTTCACGAAACATTTTGTGGATATTTGCATGTATTTAACTCGGGAGTAGTCATGTTTATTCGAATTTCTAATTAAAAAATAAAGATTTTTATTAATATAACGCTTTTTTATTACGAATTCACGATTACACATTTAAAATAAAAAAATTTGTGAAGATACTACTAATGAAGATATTACTAAAGAAGAAAGAAATAGGTTGAATATATATCCATGCAAAATAATACTTTACAATTCATATTTTTTCGCCGCTGGAGTATAAAAAACAGGTGATTACTTCCAGATTATAAACTTGTTTATGTGTTGCATAACACTAGTCTGCGAATTGAGATCATTGTCTAATCAAAGATCGTTTTCTGTAGCTTTTTTTAAATGTTGAATATGATTTATTTAGTTATTCCATCGGCACAATTTTTAGAAAAATGAAATAAAAAAAATGGAATCAAAATAGAATCGAAGCTTGTCATGTTGTATAACACTGGTAGCAATTTTTTTTCTAAATTTCGTTAATGTAACGCGAAAACATCAAACGCATTTCGTTTTATTTCAATATGATTTTTTGTTTTTAGCAATTTGAAAATAAACCTTATTGTATTTTAGCAATTTTATATCGTTCTTTTATTTATTATAATATGATCCGGTTATATTATATAAATACAAAAATATTTACTTTCCACAGAATTATTTTCTGCAATATTAAGATGAAATAAAATGCTTTTTCCATATGGAAAAGTATTATATGGAAAAAGAGCTATTTTCGAATTGTTTTATCTCGAAAACAAATATTATACAAAACAAAATGTATTTTAAAGTTAGAAGTTTAATACTTTCGCGTGACATTAATGAAATTTATAAAAAAATTTATTGTTATTCATCAAAAATTGTCGATTTGGTCTCATTAACACTTCTTTAACATTTCTTTAAAAATTGTGATGTGATAATAGATAGATAATAAATTTAAACAAGGAATTCATATTCAGTATTCAAAATAATACGTTAAAACAATCAAAATTGTTTGAAAAATGTTTTATCACAAATTAGTATATAAACAGTATCAACAGTTATAATCAGTTGCAAATGCGTTGCTTCACGAGTTTTCTCAAGCGAAGCTTTCGTTGCCAACCGACTTATCTGCGCACTTAGAAAACATCGTCTAGTATAAATTTCGCTCACATTAAGCGCGTCGAACTCGGGGCAATTTTCGCGATAGCTCCCGTCTTGGCAATCGGCAGAATCTGGCTAACACGGCTTGAGAGCGATCGTAAAGCACGCTTGTATGTCGTCACGAGGATTTTTCATGAACTCGCGCTTTTGCATCCGCAATGCGGACAAAATGCGGACATCTCACGGAGTATCGTAGACATCGCTCTTAACGAAATTGTCGCACAATCTCATTAACCTTAATGACTTCTAAAACAAAATTACGTTAACAATTGCGCGCCAGGTCTATAGCTAATCTAAATTAATGTCTCAGCCAGAATGACAATTTTAACCGCGGTGGATGACAGAAAATTCGATCTATATAACCAATGTAAATATCTGATCCTATTTATGTTATCATTATAAGTTCTTCTCCATCTTTAACGAACTACCAAGATGCGTACATCCGGCACCTCAGGAACGATGTCGTGTAAGAAATGCATAGTGGGCTGAGCACCCAACCGCGAATGCGTATGATTACGCGCACTTAACCTTTCATTACTCCCGTGAAGTACTCAAGACATTCTCGCCTTACAAATTCGCTGAATGCTATTTATACATATATTTATGCATATATTATATTTAGCACAAATTCACAATTAAAAAAAAATTTGTGTATTTATCTTCATGTACAAAACGTTATCTTTATTTAATTGTAAATCATCAAAGAGAATAAAATTGAGATATAATGTTAGAGCGCTAGAATTGCTAGAAATATCTCACGCAAGTAATTACGTTAAAAAAGCAGGTAATGTAGAATTAAATGCGCGTATGCCACGTCGTAATAATTAGTATTCGTTCCGCAGATTAACGTCACTGCTTCTCTTATCCACTTCCGTTTCTATCTTTCGCAATTCGTTCCAAACTTGAATTTTAGTGCCTTCGTGAAATTTGGTTCTCCTCGCTTTTCTTCTTTCTCTTCACGAACAGGAAATTCTCGTTTCCAGGACGGAAATGCGGTCGGATATTTCGACGGAAAAAGAAATAACATAACAAAATGCTTGTAGCAGAATATGAACGTTGAGAAATGTAATGAAATTTTTTAGAATATTGCGCGATGCTGCATCTGATGATGAATTTATTAGTAAAATATATAATATTTAAATATAAGAGTAACATTTGTAAAAATATATGGATATTACAGAAAATGTATAATAGACTAAAAAATATAAGAATATTTTAAAGCGCCAGTCGACGGCGTTCATACTTTTGAAGTAAATTGTTCATTCGCATTTGTTCATGCTTATTTCTTTCAAAAAAGATTTTGCTGAAATATCTGAAATTTAGCTAAATAAAAAAATAATTCTGTGTATGTATGACATTCAAACTGGTTACTAAGAATTAGAATGTCAAAATTTTTTGCAGCATTTTTCATGCTTGAGTCCTACATAATTAGTTTGATGGTTTAACAAAATTATTTTCAGATTATCTGTATCTATCTAAATTTTTAGAGACTTCATCAAAGCCGTTCCTTCCATGTTGATTCGGATCCGATTTAATGTAGAGTGATAGAATTGCAGAAATTTAAGAATATACTAAATGTAGTGTAAAAGAAATCAATTTAGAAAATTATAAATATCAAAATTGTGAATATTACCTGATATAACGGTTTTATGATTGTATACATTATAATAATACATAAATTAATAGCATTATGCAAAGTGATAATGCCGCAAGTAAATCATTAATACTGAAAAATATAATGCTATAACTCAAACGAATTATTCTTTATTTAGATAGTTGGTTATTAATTTCAGGATAATTAATCGGTATTTCTTAACACAACTATTTATCAATAAAATCAATGTAACTTTATTATAAAGCTAAGTTTTACTATATCATTTGTATTTAATTTTTTTCTACTCGATTTCTTAATCCAGAATAATCAAATAATTTTTCGTAATCCACACACACACACACACACACACACACACACACACACACACACACACACACACACACACACACACACACACGAGACACGACGACCGAAGC
>NW_012130073.1:2027086-2051108 GCF_000143395.1 Atta cephalotes
TTAACTTTAACGTTTAATTAATTACTATTATTATTTAATTTTTATTTTACTTACTTACTTACTTTACTTACTACTAATAATACTAATAATTATTATTACTACACACACACACACACACACACACACACACACACACACACACACACACACACACACACACACACACATATACAGATGTGGACACGTATGCCAACATTATATTATTGTAGTAGTCGTATTGATGATGGATGAGGACTTTTATTGATCAATGATCTATATACAAATACAAAGAGGGAGAGACACGTGACAATTTCTTTGTCGGCGTTCATAAATTTCGCACGACTCTTGACGACGTACATCGTGTGGGCGGAATAGCTCCTATTTTTATTTGAACTCGATCCATTTCGCCGCAATTCGATAGTGTGAAACGATTGTCTATTAAGATTGCTCCTTTAAACGGACGAGGGATTTATCGCGGAAGTAAAATGGGACACGTGAAGCACGAGAAATGCTTATTAATAAAACTGGAGATGACCGCAATGTCGAAAATCGAAACATAATGACCGAGTGACACGACAACCGTCGTAGTTCCCAGATTAAAACCGGTGATTCAAAGTGTAGATAATTTTGGCATATGGCTATTTATACGTCGAAGATATGCGGCACGGAAATGATAAGAAAATCATGAATGGCCTGTAGGATGTTCCAACAACGTTGGCGACAATGTGCGGTTTTAATCACATCGCCGATAAATTTTGGCGTACGTACTTGCCAAGAAACAATATCGTTTGATTTATTTCAATATAATTTATTTCAATATAATTTTATCTTTTGCTATTCTTATTTATACTTTATCTTCTTATTTATAGCTTATTTATTTTTTATTCGCTCCTACTCTTTAAATTTCTTGGAGTGAACTTTTACTCCAAAAGAGTGAAAAATAACTGCCATTATTGAAAAAAAAAAAAATAGAAAATATTTGCACTCTTGAATAAGAGTGGCAGATTTTCTCTTTTGGAGTGAGATTCATGTACACTGTAAAGAAAAGAAATTTTACTTGTTTTTTGGAGTGAATCTCACTCCAAAGGTATGAAATCTCATTCCAAAAAAAGAGTGAAAATCTACCACTCTTATTCAAGAGTGCAAGTTTTCATTCTTTTTCAATAGTGGCAGTATTTTAATTCTTTTGGAATAAAATTTAAAGAGAAATTCAGAGAATATTCATATCTTTACGTTAATTTAAGGTGAATGTCTTAAAATCTCAAAATGGTTATCATCCGGAATCGCTCATTCTTTCGCAACTTCGTAACTAGTTCAGGCACCGAGATCCTCGATCACGCGAGAGAACTTAATCGATCCACTCTATCAAAGGTGGCGGTCGGTTGCAGCCGATAACGGGAAAAGCAAATCGTATCGCCTCTCACTCTCCAGCGCCCAATGGAGAAGGGGCGGAAGTTCGTCCCACAGTGATGCTGTATGCGTTCATACATACGTTCACGTGTATGCAAGTGGTTGGCAAAGGATCGATGGAAAGGTAGTAGGGAGGGGGGTATTTGCAACACACGGCGGAAAAATCTGGCATTCCAGTGCGGCTGCTCGCGAAACGCAGGCAGTGATCCATGCACAAAACGATGACGTACGAGCTATAAGCTTAAGCTTCTCTCACACTGTCAACTCTATTTCCCTCTTTTCTTTCCATGATTTCATAGACGGTATGCTTTATAGGCGTGACGTCATAAGCAACAATTTAACGATAATAATATATGAATCTTTAGACTTTGCTATAGATTGCTATTATGAATAGATTTCTTTAAATTAATAAATAATTAAATTAATAAAAAAATAATTAATACTTTTTAATTATTAGAATAAGTTAATAGAATTCTCTATTAGATTTAATTATATTTTTTAATCCTACCGGTCTCAAATTTACTATATGATTATATTGTTTAGATGTAATTAAAATACTAAAAAATAAAAAAATAAAATATTTTCACAGAAAAAAGATCTTACATTAACAGAAATCAACAAAGAAAAAAATTTTTAAATAAATATTAATAACATGATAAATTACAGGTTGAGTTATATAAATCAGCAGAATTAATAGATATAATTTGTTTAATATATCTAGATCCTTTAAACTTATATAGAAAAAACGATTTTACTGAAGTATCTAAAATTCAATTAGATACAAATTTGAAAATAATTTGAAACATAAAATAAAAATAATTGTTGAATCATTATTACATAGGAAACTTAAACAATTGATGAGCAATGCCGCAAGAAATTTTGACATTCTAACAACCAGCTTGAACGTCTTACATAATTATTTTGATAATAAAATTATTTTCAGATCTATAATTTAAAAAAATTGTTTACTTCAATAAAATGTCCATTTATTCTAAATTAAACTTAATTAAATTTAATAATAAATTTAATTAAATAAACAACTTGTGCCAATTATGGACAAAAATATTTAATATTAGATGTTCTTTAAGAAAACTTCAAATTTATCAAAAATTAAATTAATCAAAGCCGAAGACGATAATAAGAAAATTATAAAAACCGATTTTAAATTATATCATTAAGTGGATTTGAGTGATCAGAGTATACTGCGAAATATAATTTCATTCATTCCCGAATGATCCATCTGATTGAGAAATATAGTGTGAATGGGACCTTATTCGAGAACATGCCGTTACTTAACTCCGTCGCTCTCGGGGAAAGTCTTTAGACCACAAATCTATGGTAAGGCTAAAGAAATTCTCAAACGGCTGTTAGTGTGCAGGCACCGCTACAGACAAGGTTACTGAGGGATCAACTTCCGATTTCGAAATCGCATTCGGTACCGCAATCGTTTCGCGATATCTATGGTGGTCTCGAGCGCAAATAACGTGGTATTTGTGTCAGACGGCTTCGTGATTTTTGACATCGCGCTGAAACGGCCATGTATTAGTATACACCAGCTTAGCTATGCTTTTACTTTTACGACGGCGAGTCCCGCTCGAATGCTCAGACCAAGGTTAATCGATTTGTGGATGAATTAAGGTCCAAACGCTCGTCGTAAATCTCCGTAAATTCGATAGTTTAACTGCGGAACGATGTCGTATGCATTCGAGAATTTCTCATGCTTTTCAAATTACATAAAAATAGCTGAATTTGACCGTGCGTGAAAGGATAAATGTGTTAAATGCAGTTACGTCAAAGTATCTTTGTTGCATAAATTAAAGAGAATACTTTTGAGAATATATTTGATTAATTAGAAAAAATGCTAATTGATAAAATTCTCGCTATATGTTGCAATCTTAAATTTATATTATGTTTCTATGGAGAATGATTTTCAAAGTAACCGGCCTGGCAATTGTCGAAATAAGATATCTCGCATAGTTGCAGTCAATTCTGAGGCTGGTATTTATTATCAGAAAGTGTCTCTTAATTTGTTTTCGTATTTACTAGCGAGTCAGTGTAGCAGAAACCAAATTGAATAAATTAATAACATGGAAAGTGCTATTGAAATTATAGTTCTCGTTGGACAGTAGCTGTCAATCGACACTTCCGATCTGCCACTTTTAAAGCAATACTTGAGTAAACATTTCCGATGAGGTAATACCGTACTAAAATCGAAGTTTCTATTCGTTTTTATTGTCTCGTGATTAATCTGTATTTTCTCGAAATGTCATTTATTCAGAGCATAATTTAATATCTCGATTTACGAAATACCTTGAGAAAAACTGTAATTCTGAGAGGCAATCAGAACAGATAAGTAGATACGCGGCAAAAAGATGTGTTGCACGAAATTACATTAATAGGAACGTTCGCGTATAATCTAATATCTACTTTCTACATATAATTTTTGTAAGAAAAGAACGATTTTGCTGAAGTATCTAAAAACTAACTATAATTAAAAATCTGAAAATAATTTTGTTGGATTATTAAAATAATTACGTAGAGGAATCTTATGAGCAATGCTGCCAAAATTTTTAACATTCCAGCTTGAGAGTCCTAATTATAACTAACAAAATTATTTTCAACTCTATTTTTAGCTAAAATTTCAGATATTTTAATAAAATCATCCTTTTTAGATGCTTTCTATGCTTTTTAGATGCTTTCTATGCTTTTTTAATTACATGAAAAAATCGGTTTTACTGAAGTATCCAAAAATATGGCTACACGGAAAAAATGACTTTGTTAAAATATTTAAAAATTTAGATAAACAGATGAAAATAATTTGTTGGACCATCAAAATAATTATGTAGGAAGTTCAAGCATGATAAAAAATATTGATGCAAAAAGTTTTGACATTCTAGTTGAAAATCTTACATGATTTTGGTGGTTTCAACAAAATTACTTTCAGATCTGTATCTAGCTAAATTTTTAAACACTTTAGTTTTTAATTTAGTTTAAAATTTCTTTCCATGTATGGTACAATCATATTGTAAATAATCCTCGTTATCGAAGTTGTAAGTATCCTCGAGATTCTTTTATTTTACTTTTGACTTAACATATCTCTGCTCTCTTAGAGCTTGGATCAGCTTAGCCGAGTGATATTTTCTGTGATCTCATGAGAAGCCTTGAATAGCGATTTCTTTTGAGAGAGTAGGCGGTACGAAGTATTTGCGGTGCTGAAAGCGGCACCATCGATTATCCCGACCTATCGGAGGAGACGATAAACCAGACTGGACCGCATTGGAAGGCGATAAACTTTATCGTTTATCAAAGAAACCGAGCACGCTGCTGAGAGCGTGACAGTTCTTTCTCAGTCAAGATCGAGAGTTAAAAACGAAAGGGCGATACCATGTCAATCCTCGTCCTTAACCCAAAACAGCTTTGCGAGCAAGCTGCAGACGGCGACAAATCAGATAAGAAAGAGCGGCGTCAAATGTAATCTCCGTCAATTAACACGCTGACGCTCCCGCGCATTTCCGCCGTATAAACGGCGATAATTCTTGTCCTTCGGATTTTTCTATCGCGTCCGTAAAATAAACATTTGTCATGACGCCCTGAATATAGGCGCCGTTGACTAGAGTGACGCTTCTGGAACATCGAAAAACGAACCTTGCACAATAAACTTTAACTATACATGTCGCGATAATGTTTTATGATTAACAATGATTAAATGAATGTTCCTTTTTTTTACTTAAAATCAGCAAGCGAGCAGAAGATTATTTATTCGGTTACATAAATTCTTCAGACATTTCACATTTTTAGCGAATGATAAATTCTTTATTGCAAAGATAGAATATTAATTCAAAGACAAAAAAAAAGACTAAATTCAGAGACAAATAAAAACTTACGTATAGAATAAGATAAATCATTATTCCGAATAAAAATGTCTACTTTTATTAGGTTGATAGTTTTATAATAAAAATCAATATTTCTAATAAAAATGTTTTACATAAAAGATCCTCATAAAAAGAATAAGATATTATATACTATTGTAAAAATCACTAAAAGGTATTAGTTAAGTTAGAAATAATTACGGCTTTCGAACGATTTTCAATGGGAAAAGGATTCAATGGAAATTTATACAAGAGAAGTTTAGGGAAAAATCTAATATGCATTTCACTTACTTTAACCTTTATTTTATGATCCTATAAATAAAATAGTATCTCAAAGTTTTTTTAGCTATCCTAAATAAAATTATGCACGAAACTCAATACACGCTAATTTCTCTTTTTTTATTTACTAGCTGCTACGACTATTTTATTCAAACGTCCATTATGATATTTACATTCAAAGGGGGAATGAATCGAGAAGCAATAAAATGTACTGACAGAGACAAATTGCGAGAAGTAATGGTCTGAGAAATGCGGTAAGCTCAAACAGAGGGCATAGTTCCACCGTTATTTTGGTAATACATCATACGATCTGTCTATGACAGTAGTAGAGTGATATCGATCGTCGACGCGCTTATTATACGTATCGAAGTTTAATCTATCGAAAGAACATATCATGCATGTCAAGCATACCTTATTGCAGCGTAGCCATAACATAATAATATTCGGATATTTAAGAGGTCCCCCTAATCCACAACCACCAGCGATACGCTGGGCTTTCAGCAACTCGGACTGTGTTTTTCCGTGTTGGTAGAAAATCTCCAAAGATCTGCAAAAATTTCAAAAAAAATCTTCACAAATCTATAATTTTTGCGGAATCTTTGATGCATTCCGATTTATCTTTTCCATAATAATATTAAGAGATATCGTGTAAAAACTCATTAGTTAAATCTGAATCTTTATACAAAAAGAAGAGTTTTGAAGTAAAGTCTAAAAAGTCTAAAAAGTTTAGTCTTCTAGATACAGATCTAAAAATAATTTTATTGGAAACTCAGGTATAATGAGAGCTACAAAAAAACATTTTGACATTTTAATAATTTCCAGTAATTTCTAGTAACCATCTTGAGCATTCTATAATTCTTTTATTTTATATTATATTTTATATAATTCTTTTATATTAATAATCTAAAATTATTTTCAAATTTGTATCTACATAGTTAAATTTTTAGATACTTCAGCAAAACTATTCTTTCTGTCAATGTTCTTATCATTGACTTATATCACTAACTAAAGACTTATTATTATCGCTATAATAGAGTAATGATGTGCGATATTTATTCTAGTTAACTAATGATAAGTGTTATGTTTAAACAATTTAACTAAAGCAAAAAATCTCTGTTAGATTAAATTAAATTAAAAATATATTCATTAAGACACAAGAATATGATTAAAAAATGGATTATTAACATTATTGGTTTCCATCATTGGTCGCTTTAAAATGCATTAAAACTAAAAAATAATTAAGAAACTAAGATCCTAAGCGAAAAATTATATCCTGAATTGATCAAATTGTATTTCAAAAATAGATCCATTCAAGTTATCGAATGAAATTAAAAATAAACTATGAGTTTATGTACAAAGGCTCTAAGAATGTAATTTACGACGAGTGACTGCACAAAAATCTTTCGCAATTTGAAGAGAAAGATCATGAGCAAGTTGTCTCCCCTGTGAAAGTGCCGGATTATTAAAAGCTCGTTCGTCAAGTGATCGCAATGGCGCTTGATAATTGGCGGGCGTCGTTTCACGCTCGTTAATTATACGGCGTATTACGCTACAATACTACATGATTCTTATCTCGACTTTAAAATAAAATCCAGTATTAAATTAGCAACAAATACCAGTTTAGTACGTACTAAATAGTTTTCAGGAATCTCGTATCTTGATAAATGCCGAGTACGTGCGACACAAACTAATTATGAGTTCCAATCTTGACTCACGCGTGTGTGATTGTATTTAATGTTGCCATGTCTAAAAGACGATTGTTTGCAATCATAATATTAATTAATTGCGCTGCGCTATTAATTCTTCGCTCAAACTGTACCTAAAGATTCTAAAACAAAGTCTAGCCACGAGCGATTTTGTCAAAATTTCTACGAAACAGAAAGATCTGTTTCTCTACATATAATTATTTCACTTCAGAATTTTAATTAAATTATAGATAGAGAGAAAAAATAAGGTTAACATATACTCGAGAATATACTTCTATAATATAATTGTATAGAGTTTGCATGTCCATATAGAGAGTATATAGAATGAAACCGTATAAGTTAAAGTGAAACAATATTGAATTAGAATAAAAATTTGTAGCGCTACAAACTTCAAGCTGTGTAATTTCATTAAGAATAAACAAAATTTAAATTAAAAGTTTTAAAACCTAAAAATCTCTATTTTTAAAAGATTACTATCTTTTTTCTATAAGTTTTTACATATAGAAAACTACGAGCTGGATAAAATGGAAAAGGAGCATTTTAACGTATACTCTATAACTTCGTTAAAAATCACCAAAATTAAAAAAACAGATTTTTAATTTTTAAGTTAAAACTTTATTCCATCGCTGCATCGAGATAATCGCCAAATTGTTTTTAAAAACATGTACACATAATACAAATGAAATAGCGCTATGAACTTTTGTTCAAACCTAATATATGTACAGAAAAATGTGAAAAAAAAAAATAATATATATATATATATCTTAGAATTTTGATAAAATCAAACTCTATTACAGGATCTTTAGCTACATCTATCTGTGGAAAAAGTGAGAAAGATTGAATGGGAATGTGCATGCGACATGACAAATATATGTCGAGTATCGCCGCGTGCGTATAAATATACACGTGACACGAGCCGGCCGATGATGGAAACAAAAGTCTCTATAAGCCTGGCCAAAGCTGTCTCCGAAATTAACGATCATCCCCCGGCTTCCCCGATAGACGACTGAGAGTCGCCTAATTTCGTGACTGGGTCGTCGCCATCGTCGCCGAGTAAACGGATCTCACGACGACACGCGAGTCCCGGGAGAGAAGTGTAAAAGCTGTAGTTTCAACATGGACGAACTTGTCGACGACGTCTGAACGTCGCTTTCTATTTCCGTGACAGTCGTCAGCGCCTCCTTCTAAGCGAGTCCGAGAGGCGGGACAAAGGGAGGAAAAAAGGATGAAAATTGGACGCATGGCGGTACACATCGTTTCTCTTCGGAGGCGCCGTGAATGAGGTAAACGACCGTCTGTGGCAATCGAGCGAAATTTATTGGCCTAGGTTAGGCTATAGGACGAAGACAGTGGCTGATAGAACATCTGTGAGATGTTAAGATTTTTAGATCTTTTTTTATATAACACTTTATCTCGAATTATATTGCGACGTTACATGGAAAGGACGATTTTGCTGAATCATATAAAAACTTATATCATACAGATACAGATCTGAAAATAATTATGTTGGACCATTAAAAATGATGTAAATTTAAAATGAAATCATAAAAAACGAGCAAAAAAATAAAGTTAGCAACAATCAAATTTATTAATCAAATAGTAGTATAATTGTTTTTATCTCCAAACGAGCAATAAATTATATAATTATATTATTTTAATCATGGACACATACTTTTTGTTTTTAGCCTTTTATTAATGTTGACCGCGAAGCCGAACTAATATTAACCATATTAAATTTTTACTTATTATAACATGCTTTTTTTACTTTAGCTTTTTATGTATTTATTTTTTATCGTTCAACTGTATATATTAATTATCAAATTTTAACCGAACTTGTAATTTTAATTAATTTTTTTAAACAATTATTAGGGTTGAAAACGATTGTAAATTAAATCATATTATACTATTGATGAATCTATCTTCTTATTGTTGTTAACTTTATTATTTTGTTCGCGCGTGTTTATTGTTTTTAATTTCATTTTAAAGACTAATAAATTTCAACAAATTTTTATCATATATTCTAATAAACACGGTTTCTCAATTGTGTTTTTTAATTGTGTCTCAGCCTTTTTCGTGTTTTATTTTGTTGTTTCAATAATGTAGAATTCAAGCATGATGATGATGATAATATATTGCAAAAATTGTTTACTGTAATTATTTAAACATTCAACGTAATTCTTTTCAGATTTATATCTAAAATATCTAAATAAATTTTTAAATGTTTCTATTTCTCTCCATGAAAGATAAGGCAATTATAATTGTCAGATAAATGTATTGTATACATATACAATACATATTCATAGACATTCAATAGATATTCATGATTTTGTGATTAATATCATTATAACATTGTTGAAAGTGATAATATATTTCATAATTATTAGAAAATTATTTAAAACATTATTATTGTAAATTTTTTATGTTGGAAAAAATGTTTATATTATATCTTATAGTTTAATCAATTCATGCTCAATCATACCAAATACGATTTATATTTTTATTAAAAATGTAGACATTGGTCTACATTTCTGTGAAAAGATAATTTAAATTAAATAATTCTTAGTTTAATATTATTTAAATTATTCCCAAGAACAATCGTCGATGATAAAAATTTTTATCAAAAACTTTTAAAAACTACTCTCGTTTCTATACAAACCCCATTTTGTGCAAAATTATATTGAGAATTTTCTACCAGGGAAAATAACTTTTCAATAAACAGTTCTTTAAAGAATATCTATGAAACATACAATATATAAGGAACTTTATATTTATGTAAAGGATAAGTGACAACCTTATAAAAATCTTCTCGCTGCGTGAAGTTTCCTTCACGCAAGACAATTTAAAAGTTTTCCAGCCACTCCATCGCTTCCATCTCACTGTTTGCATACCATACACATACTCGGCATTAGTACGCAGATCTGCTAAGGAATTTCAATGGACGGAGTTGAAGCGAGTTGTTAAGAAGCCATGCGTGAATTGCAGCTGTTTTCGAATCGTGCCTTCCCTCGCAACGTGGTGTGAAAATGCGGAATGAACAGATCGAAGTTATGCAAGTGCAATGTCGCACTTCGTATTACGCATATCTGATAGTCTGATAAGCGAAATCTGATCATCCGCGGGAATCTGCCTCCGTTGAGGAAACTGATCCCCACTGGAGTTGGATTTTTTTTTTTTTTTTTGGAATGTTCAAAACGCTGATGAAATCAAGAATAATAAACTTCTCATTTGCAAAACAAAAAATAAAGTTATTTGAGAGTTATTTGAAGAAGCGAAGATTAGCAAGAAACTCGATAAATACATTTAAAAAACGGTTTTGCTAAAGTATTTAAAAATCTATTTAAATTTAATTTATATAGATCTGAAAATGATTTTGTTAAAGAATTAAAATAATTATATAAAACGCTCAAGTTCATTGTTAAATTTGTAGTATCAAATTTAACATGTAACCTAATTTAATCACTGCTCCTAATATTTAATATATCATTATTTTATACTAAAAAATGGTTACATTTAAAACTATAGATTTAACAATGTCGATTATTAGAATGTCAAACTTTTTGCAGTATTGCTCTTTATGCTTCTATTGCTGAGCGTTCCATATAATAATTTTAACAAAATTAGTTTAACAAAATTATTTTCAAATCTGTATCTAATTAAATTTTTTAATATTTCAACAAGATCGTTTTTTCCGTGTTTGACGATGAAAATATCGTTTTCCTAATTAGGAGTTTTAAACGCGAATTGATTCGAAGCTCACTAGCGCGAATCTTAAATGCTTGCTAACGCTATTCTCGGAATTTACATGAGAGCGAGCACGCCGCTCGCAATCGAAGCCCTAAACGTCTAAACATCCGGCACAGTATCCCAGCGATAATTAATCCGACGCTTTCATCGGGCCGTTGCGATTATTGGGTCAGCCCACCCAACTACTTATCAGTCACAGGCCATGTCACGTTTAACGGCGTAGCTTATAAAATAAAATGTCGCAGCTTCATTAAAAAGCGCGAATGCGTGCGATTCTCTCGTCAATACGACATTACGACACGGTATAGTGACTTTTTGTATTATCAAGGTTCGAAAGAGTCGTAAATATTCTCTGACATGCAGCGGATGTACTTTACGATAATTAACAAGATAATGCCATCGAATGCTCTTTCGTTACATAATAAAATGATACATCATGACATACGGTGCACGATGATATCTTAAAACCATTGAATTATAACCGTTGATATGCTTTTTCACGCTCAATGAAAACAAAATCGCTCTTTATGCGAAAGTAGTACGAGTGTTGTATAAAATTATTATAACATACACAATTAACGAGCTTGGAGCAGAGACAGTTTTACCCTCGTTAATATTCATACATCCTTTCTGGGTCATGAAAGTCAATTATAATATTATTTTATTATATTATGTTAATATGAAATACTATATGAATTGTTCAAGTATTCTAGTTTTAACTAGAGCATTAATTATTTTAAACTATTCGCGATTAGAACAGCCCTAAATGGAACTTTTTAATTAGAAATCAGATTTCAAAATGAAAGATTGATAAGATACTTAATTCTAGAATGCTATATCGATATTGAATGAATATTGCTATTGATATGTAAATTTCACGTACGAGAAAATAGGCCATTCTTAACACAAAATTTTCATACTTTTAATGACAAAATGTATACAATGGACTTCATAAATGTATAACGCAATTATTCTTATACAATAACTTAAACATGAATAAATTCACTACCAAATTCAATCTTGTATATGAAGTATATAGTCCAATATCTCCTCGTAACACTTATTAATAAATATGTACTAATAAAAATATGTACTATTAAAAATTGGAATTATCACGCTTTTTGTTATAATATTGCCCTCATTCAAATTAACATGTAATGGAAAAAGCTTACCTAGCTTTCAATATCACAGATTAAACCTCCTGATGATTATTGAAGGCTTAACTTAACGTTCAATCATTTCGCTCACTCGTATGAAAGTTTAAGTTTAAGTATCGATAATGTTTTAAGATTAAGAGCAATAAGAAAAAAGCCTAGTAATAGTTACCAATTACATTTTGTTTAGAGTATTGGAGCAATATTTAGTAAGTATTACTAAACATAATAATAATAATCAATTGTCTTATAATAATTATTAAATATTTAGAAAAGTAAAATTAACGTTTATAGTTAGTATCCAATTAAAATGCTAGATTTTTTAATTATATATTAATCAAACATTTAATTAAAATTATAATAATTCACGAAAGCATTTAATAACTATCATCTAATAGTTCCACTATTATTATTATACAATTTTTTTAGTGGGCTATGTATAAAAGATAATAATAAGTTTCATTAAAAATTCATTATCTTTTTCTTTTAAAAATCTATTCTACTCAATATGTATTGTCATAAACACAACTTTAATTATATAATAACTGATTCTCGCGACTGACGTTGTAATTCTCAATTCAATTATTTAGCACAACTGTATATTCTCGATAATCGCTGAAGTGAAAAGCTACGAAGCAGATCGCGAGAATCGTCCTGTCAATCGTGCGGAACATCTCGATGGTCGAAGATATAGCCTCGCCAAATACGAAATTCTGAATACAACATTGAGTGGAATATAGAAATTTCGTTGGCACATTATTGAGGCGAATTCAGGCCCAATCTGTTAAAATGTGAAGTCGTTCGGATAAAGATAGACATTCGACGAGGTCGAATCTTCATTAAACAATCTCCGTTTTAATTAAGCTGATTCGTTACGAAACATCTTACAGCACAGATACTGGTATCGCGACACGTTCGTGACTTTATCATCAAGATTCAGCCCGATCTGTAGTCCGGATTTCTCTGTAGAAATTATACGTCGAAGAAAACGTTACAGCAAAATATCTTGTTTACAACATTTCAAGAAGTATTCAGCGCTTTTTTTTTTAACCAAGCCGGAGCTTCAAATTGATACGTATTAAACAAACAGAATAAAATTCTCTGAAGAATATAAATAAAAAAATTACAAGTACCTGTAAGAGTCAACACTGGATATTCATATATATATATATATAAATTTTTTATTGAATATAAATTAAAAAACAATTAAGTCTATCGATTCTTTTGGGTCAACTTCAATAAATACAATTAATCCTAATATTTCAACAATTACATTAAATAAATTACTGCATTCAAATAACATATAAAACTGAGAACGTCATCATGACATTAAGCGAAGTAGGTACATGATCAACTTCGATAAATTCATATTGAACTGGTAACGGAATCTTGTAAAAAATTACTTCTTGCAGTGAATCAGCATTATATAGAGTTCGGTATGTCAATTTTTAACATGTAGACAGATCGACGATTAAAAAATTTTTTAATGGAAGATATTAACATAGATAACCCATTTAATTTCGGATTAAACCTGTCGAACCTGCATATCTAATCTGCCAAGATGCAATATCTTGACGTTAAGATACAAAGATGATCGTCTGGTTGAAAGATATCGACGGGAAGAATTCAGGAGGGAAAAAACGGGTATCTACTGAACAGGTATTCCGATCCGCATCGTAGCTTCGATTCGCTATTTCTTATATGTTTTTTTTCTCCAGAGGGCCGCAAATCGTCCGATACCGATTGTGCAATTCTCAGCGGCGCGTAATCGACGGGAATTGGAAAAGACAGCGAGCGGCGAATAGAAAAGGCTGGACTTTCTCCCGGGACAAGTCAATTTTAAAGACACCTCGTGGCGCGTCACTCCTACGACACGTGATTCCATACCTCGATGGTTATTTTGTTACTTCAAGTGGAAACTGCCAATCTGAAACGCGATGCAAACTCAACGAAATTAACTCTTGTATCGGTATAGAGCCTGGCATCATTTGAAGTGCTCCTTTCCTATGAAATTATTTTAAGAACGGTGATAATGATCTTATTTAAAAATGTATGAGGGAGAAGATCGCGATTCAAATTTCACTCGAGTTAGTTTACCCGAGCGTATCTAAGTAACAGAATGAAACCGGTTGATCCAATTTCGCTGTCGCTCGATTTATCGAGGATAAAGTCAATCGTTCGCGATTTAACCAATATCCGCGTGCCATCGAGGCACGTGTATGACTTGATTGATTACCTGTTCTTTATTTTATTCATATATCATCGGCAACGATATTCTTGCAAGTCGATCTGGCTACACTTCGACTTTCTGCGGCTTATAATTAGTGGATTTTTTTCTAGGGGATCGTGGCTATTTTTTTATATAGTACATAGAAAGAATTTTGTTGAAAAATCTAAAATTTTGCTGGAAAATAGAAAATAATTTTTTTGAACCATCGAAGTAATAAAGAGCATCAAGGGTCCTTGATGTTTAATAATTATTTTTACAACAATTTCTAGTTCAAGCAAACTAATTATGATGGGAATTAAAACTTGCTGGCTAGAGGTTTGAAAATAATTTTATTGAATCATCAAAATAATTATATTAGAAACTAAAAAATGATGAGAGCAATTATGCTGCATAAAATTTTGATAGCAACCAGTTTTCTAGCAACCAGTTTGAGGTTCCAACAAAATTATTTTCAGATCTGTGTCTAGCAAAAGACCTTTAGACCTTTCAGCAAAAATGATTTTGATTTTTCCTTGTATAAATATCGTTTAGTTATTATTGGCCAAGATCGACTCATACTCGAAGACGCGACTAAATGAAGAGAAGAAGATCAAACTCCGTCCACGACTCGCTTGTGCTCATCACTCGTCGCTCCGATTCCTGATTCGCGTCTAGCATGTCTAGAGCGGTCTAGTGCGGTCTAGTACTTCGCGGTGTTACTTTGCATAACGTATTTAGGACGGTGGAATGGGGTCAGTGTAAATCCTAGCGATACTGAACGTCGACAAGCGGGCGCGCGCGCGTTGCAAACGACTCCACAACAGTTCACCCGGCGTGCGATTCGTTATGTCGTACTTTCCCCTACGTTAGATTTCTCGACTCGCCACCATCGTGCTCGCCGCTGCGCGAGGTATAATGCGGTTAACGCGAAATATGCAAGGAGAACGTACGCTGCTAAGAGATAATGCGAGATTAGAATTTTACGAGTCGTTCCGCGCGGCAAAAGGCCACTTTCCACTCGCATTTTCGTTCGCAAGCGAGTCGAGACGTTGCCATAAATCCTGCCGTGCGCTATGTTGATTATAAGATATATATATATATATATACATACGATGCCGTATACACACGCGGTAGAAATAGTAATACTTCTACTACTATTTGCAATTTCTCTTTGCGTTTCGATAATTAAAGAATCGAAGATCTAAACATTTGACATCAAAAGAGAGGAGATCGCTGAAAAGATTTGATACTAATTGTGACAAACAATAGATTTGACTGTACTTGGCATAATCTTTTAATTGAAATAAAATAAAATAGTAATGTTAGTGGAGATACGAATAAATATAATATCAGTGTGAATGAGATTTAACTCTTAAATCCTCAAAATTTAATACAAGTAAATTCCTATGTAAGTTTCCACGAATGTTGATATTTAATTAAATGTTCATAACACGAAAAACACAATTTGCAATCAATTGGGATATACTTACCAAACAAAATTGAAGTAAATGTAAACTCCACTCTGGATTTGAATTCCTCGCTAGTTTGTAGAAGTCAAGTACGAACTACTAACTACCAGTACTAAGTAGTTTGTGTTTGCAGCTTGTAGTTAACTTCTGCATTGAAGAGAACTCAAATTCAGATGACATTTGCGTTTACTTTAACTTCGTTTGATAAGCAAGTACATTTCAATTGGTTGCAAATTATATCTATTGCGTTGTGAATATTTAATGCTGAGACATTTATATACTGTGTCTTCTGATTTACGTACTAACATCCGCAGAGGTTCATTCACACATAAGCATTTTACTTTAGTTATTAGATAATTCTTTAATCCTTAAATGCCTTTACGATATGTATATCCATCTTTTCTTTTATTGTTTTTTATTGTTTCAATTTTTTAATTGCTTATAAGATTATATTAATAAAAATACATGCTTTTTTGTCTGACGTTTTTGATTGAAAAAAAATTTTTTGAAAAATGTAAAATATGTTAGACATGTGTTGAAATGCCTATACTAAATGTTTTGCTTCAACTAAATTATTTTATTGCTTCAAAATCAAGAATTTGTTTATCCACATCCAAACATTCGATTAATTGATTCAAATTGAAAAAGGATTTCTCAGTGTAACAATAAATATTACAATGGCATTTGCGAACACTTTTTATCATATAACTTGCTCAAGAATTTTTAACTTTAGTTTAAATAAATTTATTTAATACGTTACTTTATTGTAACTATGCATAAAAGCTTTTGAGAAAAAATTATTCTATAAAAAGTTAATTTATTGATGTCATCGAAATGTTCATCGAATTTCCTAAAATTTTATTTCATGTGTAAATTCATTCTCATTTTCTTTCATCGAAATGCTTGTATAATTAAATATCTATATTGGTTAAAACAGGTTGAACAGATATTCATATATCTTTGATTTGTGATTTTTAACAAAAAAACTGAGAATCAATGCTTTGGAGAAACTTGTGTAAATTATAGTGAAATAAAACATCCTTCTTTCTATCGACAATTTCCAACGGTTATCATTTGCAACGCTACGAAGGAAACATAGTTCTCGAGCATCTTGCATTTTAATGCAGCCAACGTTCTAGTTATCGATAATTACATGATGCAGAGATATCCTAGCGGCTAAGAAAAGATCTCGTATAATCTACACTTGAAACTTGGAACAATCAAGACCTTCGCTATAGCAAATGCACCTATTAACTATTTCCGAAAATTTCCAATAGATACTAAAGAAACATATTTTTAATATAGATATATATTACAGAGAGAGAGAGAGAGAGAGAGAGAGAGATGCGAAGCTTTACGTTAATTTCTCAAAAATGCAAGTAGAAGTCAATGTGAACCGAATATAATTGAATATCTTTCATAGAATCAAAATATTCCATTAATTTCAAGCACGAGTAAGAACTGTGTCAAGAATAGGCCATCTTTATACTGTGAGGAAAGTTCAAAAGCGAACATAATCACGTATTTTGTCTCTCTTGTGAAGTATTTCGCCGAAAAAGATCTTTGTCGAGATAATTCACTCCAAGTGGCAATGACAGCAGTACCTGCTTGGCCAAGGTTGTGCCAAGACTGGAGAGAAAGACCGAGAGAAATAGAAGTAGAGACATAGAGAGACAGATAAATAGAGAAAGATAGAGAGAGAAAGAAAGAGACAGAGAGAGAAAGGGAGAACATGGATAAAATCTATCTTTCAGCATAGAGTAGTTCTGGACTGATGCCAAAGAAGAGAGCAGGCAGACCTTAGTCATCCCATAGGAGTTTCGCCTCGCGACGGACTGAAGTAGGAAGAAGCGCGCGAGAAGCGGCAAAGGCGAGGCTGTGTCGGCTAATAAAAGACAAGCGTAACGTAATTCCACCCGCGCTCCAATAATAGTGCCGTCGTTTAACAGTGCTTCCGTCGTCATCGGCGTTCTCATGCCGACAACTAGGACTATTCTCAACGCACACGATTATTATTCGGGAATCCGGCAAACTCGTAAGCATCTCATCTGCGCGAGAAAACGAAAAAAATTTGAGTAAAATTAATCAGAATCGCAAGATGAAATGAGTTATGCCCTTTAATTTAATAAAATCATCTATTTCTTCTAAGAGATTCATTTTGACATAACAAGTTGTATTTTTCTTCTAAAAATAACTAACAATAAAATAACATGTTAAATAAAATAATTCATTACATTTTTAAATCACCTGGATAAAAATAAAAGCTGTTGAGAAATTATACAATAAATGTGTTTGGAAATGCCGTTATTTTTTGCTAATGTCATTATAAACAGAATCGTTCACAAAAAAATGATTTTGCAAAGATTTAAAATTTTGTTAGATACAGAAAATAATTTGTTCAATCATCAAAATAATTAACTCATAATTAACGTTGAAAACTCAAACTAGTTGCTGGAATATTAAAATTTTTTGCGGCTTATTTTTTTAGATTTTAACACAATTAAATATTTTGACGGTCCAACAAGATTACTTTCATATTTGTATCCAACAAAATTTTATATCTTTCAGCAAAATCGTTCTTTCCATATTTTAAAAATTCAATTTTTTTGCCTCTAATTATTGTGTCTCGTAACATTAATTTTGGACGATAAATCCGCGAAATCTTTTGGAGGATTCATTTTGCTATCAATTTCTGAAAATATCACAATACGCTCGGAAATATAAAATTCTTCTATAAAATTCTTTAATTGGCGTATATGCGTGCGCGATCCGAGTGTGCGCTACTTCCAATCATCGACAACCGGCAATTCGTAATCAAACAAGGTGTAGGCCACCTGTTCATATTTAGGCTCCGACGCTAATAAACGCTCAGGTTAGTGAGCTCGAGGGATCCGTAGAGATCCCGGTCTCTCGCTCTTTTCTCGAGATAGGTCGATACATCCATTTAGGAGGCACCGGTCGGTGTGAACACAGGTGTTTAGCGCTCTTCTGCCTGCATCACGGCGCGAAGAAGTGATGTGGGAATAGTGGGAAGAATTATCGGGTACGAAATGAATAACTCGTAAAACTCGGCACCGCGGCCGATATAGCGAGTAAGAAATATAGTTGTGGCCACGCGATAGTGAAATAATTGTTTTTCTTCGTGAAACGTGAAAGTCAACGCGCGAAATGATAAAATACATCTAATAAGCTGTATCCGGTAACCTGCATTATCGCAGTGTGCGATCAAATCGATCCGCTTGGCAATAAACTCGTTATCCCATTATGGTTAAAGGTAAACGTAAAGATAGAGTACACAATGTAACAGAGAACGATGTAAGTGTACGACGAAAAGCGTGTAATCGATAGAATTTCATGAATAGTTAGAAGCAAGTCATCATTCTATTTGTTGTTCATTTTTTTCAGATTGAGCAGAAGATACAGAAATTACGTGTTTTGATTTAAAAAAATAACGTAAATTTAATTTCGACAATTTTATTAAAATTGCTTTACTTTTACGTTCATTTATATTTGCATTTATGTATGATATTTAAGAAACATTTATATTATGTGTTTTTGTCTCGCTTTTGCAATTCGATTAATTTTTTCAATTTTAATCAATTTAATTTGCGCAAACGATACCAGCATTCGAAACTATTCTTTATCCGTTTAATTTGTTTCCATGTTTATTGTTGAAAAAGGCTAAAACCTGATCGAAACGTTGCGATTTTTAACATTTTATTAATAAATATTTTATATTGCGCACTAACACGCGGACTCTTATTAGCTAATTTATGTTTCTTTTTATTGATTCATTCTCAGAGCTCATATTTTACCACATTATATTATTTATAAAATATACTCGGCTTGTGTGTGGAACAAAGGTGGCGATTTAAAATAACTTTTTGGTATCGTAAGGCTTGAAGTAAGACATTTGATTCTTTTATTTTTCCTTTTATTTTTTTGATTTTTGTAACTATAATTACACGTTATAATATGATTATTACTGCTATGATGTTAGTAGTAATAACCTACAATTATTTAATATAATAACTGTTAATACTTGTTAATAGAGAACTATTTATAAAATTATTATTACCAACATTGTAATAAGTAATAATCATAATTATAACAATATATAATCATAATTGTAAATATCAAAAATTTTTTCTCTAAAAGAAAGATTTTGCTGAAATATATAAAAAAATTTAAATAGATACAGATCTGAAAATAGTTTTGTTGGACAAAATAATTATGTAAGAAATTCAAATAGTTTTTTTACAAAAAGTTTTTGACATTTCAACAACTAGTTTGAACGTCTTACATAATTATTTTGGTCAAAATGATCTTCAGATCTGTATCCGGTTAAATTTTTAATACTCCAGCAAAACTACTGAACTTCTTTTCATGTGTTCGAAAAGAAACGTTTAAGAAACGTTATCGAAAATACAATTTAAAGGAGACAATTTAAAGGAGACAAAGATAAATCAAAACGCTGAATTAAATTAAGTGGATAGACAATTTGTCATGTAATCGCAAGATTAAATGGGATACAAAATGGGATATAAAATGAGATGTAAAATGGGCGTATAGAGATAAATTTACTGGCTATGTCTATTCAACAAGCAAATTTGCTTGGTTGCTTTATAAATCGCGTTGAATGGTATGTAGACAGCGATTATCGTCACATAAAGCGACTGGCAGAAAGACACGTGTATTGTATATTTCACTGGGAATATTTTTGAAATAATATATCTCTACGTGATAATACTCTATAAGAATGTACATACAGTCGGAAATTATATTTTTTTGTAAGATAGCATTCTATCATACCGTCATACTTTTACATAATTTTTCTCATGTATTTCAGAGTTAGGTATGTATATTAATCTTATATAAAATTTGTTACCTGGAATATTTCCTATACACGATGAATAAAAAAGATTTGCGATGATCAATGAAATGTATTTAAATTTCCAAATTTCGCAGTGAATATTCAAGTAATTGCTGATGATTTAAAACGAATGACATTCTTCAAAATGTGGAAGGTTCTCTCTTTAATCACGTTTTTTCAAAATACTTTATCTGCAGCGAGATTAATGTGTACCAGTTGCACGGCATAATTACATAATTGATAGAGAGATCAGCAATACAAGTATAACCAGATTGTCGCGGTGAATTTAAATGAATCAGAAATAGGACGTACGTGTCGACCAACTATTGAAATTATTGAAATTATTTTACTGGAAATACTTGAAAGTATCCGGCTTTGTGGGTCAACTGCGGAGTACACGGCTGTTACGCGTGCTTACTCACATTAAACGGCTACCGAAAACTTTGGTTTCGTGTAATGAATTGACGCAACTCGTAATGAGCCAGCATACACAGAATCTTATTATAACGAAAGCCACTCGCCGTCCTTAGAAAACTTTTTTTTAAATACTTTGCATTTGCCAAGTCGATAATTACACTTAATCAATCAATCAAAGACCTAGATAAAGTCTCGAATACTTAAAAGTTGTATCTCTCAATAATATCTCAATTTTTCAATTATCTTTCGATGTATAGGTACCTACTTCTTGTTATATAAATGTTCTGATGATTAAAAATTTAATTGTATCGTTGACATATACGTCAACTCTCCACAAAAAATTGACCACCATACAGCATTTATATTGGATATGTTGTACCACATTTCATCATCTTTTAACCACAACCGTAATATTCAGCAGATTGAAGTTCCTTAATGTTAAAATAGGTCATGAGAAAATCAACTTTCTTTCGATACGGGGAAAATCCAATTTAGGGAGAGTGTGACAAATATTTTGTGTAGTTAAAAATCGACAAACCTTTCAATAGTTCATACACTATGATTAATATTTAAAAATACATGTAGACAGTTTTGACAAATCGCTGCAAGCAATTTCGAATCGGAAAAAAAAAAACAGAAATAAGATATAACTCCCTTCAATTTCTTTTTCTGACTTGGATTGAGCTTACAAAATATATGTAAAATTAAAAATAAATTATAATGCAATACGTGTCAAATAATATCAAAATAATAGAACATAATAAATATATCAATGTAAGGTACATCTTACATTGATATCAGGAGGCAGTATCTCTGATGTCATCAAAATTACATGAGATAACAAAGGAACGAAATATAAATACAATTTAATACGATATCTGAAAAAATTTTGACGCGAGATTTGCAAACTTGAATATGTATATAAATTCACATAAAAATATTTAAACACTAAGATTCTTGGTTGAAAATAAAATTTATCTTTCTCAATTTGATTTATTTTCATCGGTCTAATCTCCAATTATAATTGTCTCCTTGAAATAAAGTGTTCTTTAGTTATTGGTTATTACGAAAAATATTATTGTAACTTCAGTAAAAGTAATCGAAGATGGATGCTTAAGTCTTGTTAACATCAAATTATAAAAATATTAATTAAAATAATGGTACCTTAGTTAGAATAATCAAATTTTAGTTAAAATAAAACTTTTTAAATTAAAAAATAAGAAAATTTTTGTAAGTTACAAATTAACAAAATAAATGATTATTCGTACCAAACATTTCTCTCAGTAATAAGTATAATATTCGCAATTTCTCCAAACTTTCAGAAATTCAGAAATTTAATTACAAGATGCGATCGCGTATTTCGTTACGCTCAAGACTCGCTGTACGAATATCGCGCGAGGATTTCGTTAAAAAGTCGATACAAAATTATCAATCAGTATACCTTAAATTAATGCAACTCGGTAACACAACTTTTTCTGCGAGAATTCCATTTTTTTTTTTCGTCGATCGCTTGTGCTTGATCGACGAGTCGTTCCCCGCAATTGATCTTTCGATCACGAATCGTAATTATCGCATACTCGGATCGTTATGGAATTTATCAGTTAGAACACGCCCTACCAAAACGTTACGTAACGGTGCGGCACTGGGAGGCCCCTACGGTGTATATCTTACGGAACAGACGCTTTAAGTCTGTTCGTTGTACGTCATACGTGTACGCACGTGTCGCTCCGTTGTGCCACCCACCTTTCCTAATATTACATTTTCCCGGTACCTTGTTACGATGGTTACCGATAACTTACACCGATACAATAATTTATGTGCTACTTTTTCACGAAATGCAACAAATAACGCGCATAATACCTCTGCATGTGATGTCCATATTTAATAATAATTTATACACACAGAAAGAAAAATATTGCTAAAATATTTAAAAATTTAAGTAGATATACAGATCTGAAAATAATTTTGTTGATCCATCAAAATTTGTATTAGTATAAGCTCAATTTTAAGATCTATCTTTCTTCAAAATTATTCTTTTTATGTACGTATATTTCTTTTATTTTATGATCACGTGAATTCTTCATTCAATCTCCAAAAGTTTAGAAGAATGAAGTTTTAACAAATATTCAGCATCGCTGATAAGATAACAAAGCATTGTAATGTTATATCGTTAAGACAGATGAAATTCATATTGTAAGATTATTATAGCTATCATTGTCGATAGAACAGATATCGATATACTGCGGCAATATGGTGTTCCCAATAATCTCGCGATTTCATAATATTACGTATTATTATTACGCCATGTAATTCTAGATATCTTGACTACTATTCAATGGAAAGTGCAGATTGCGCAAAGAAAAAGAAAGGTAAAACAATTTTCTTGAAAGTACTCTTTGTCTCTTCCCTATAAAATATTTATTAAACATTCCTTACATTTCTAAACCAATTTATAGAATCTGACGTCTTTATATATTTCTATTCGTTTGCGTTCAGAAAAAGAAAAACAAACTATCGCAATTTTGGTCAATCTTTCACCAATTATAAAAATGTACGTTCCATCCTTAAAACTCTCTTTAAAAATATCATTACAGAATTCCTGTATTCATTGTAGAATTCTTCAAAAAAAAAGCTAAAATTTTAATCAAAACTCTCGAAAACTAAAAAATTGGGGTAACTTCATACATTTCTTCCATCTTTTTATTCATACAATAAGATTGATTTTGAAGTTTTTAAAAATTCTGATGTGTGTGTGTGTGTGTGTGTGTGTGTGTGTGTGTGTGTGTGTGTGTGTGTTGGTCGTAACGTAAGTTCGTCGACCTAACTTAATTACTTAATTTAAAATAAAAATTTTAAAATTAAAAGTTAGTTAAACTTTAAAAACTTTTAAAAAAAATTTTTTAAAGTTTTTCG
>NW_012130073.1:2051128-2056102 GCF_000143395.1 Atta cephalotes
GATAATTACGTTGCATAGTAGTAGTAAACTAAAGTTAACGTAAGTAAAGTTTTAGTTCTATTACTAGTCAACTATACTGTAATATATNTATATATTATTATTATATATATATATATATATTATATATATATATATATATATATATATATATAATAATTATATATTCGTATACTTAATAAGAGAGATTAATGATGAAATCTTATATAAAATCATAATATCAGTTGCCGCTGTTGTGCTGAGATTGTGCTGAGATTGATGTCGAGATTATGTGTAACGGTGGAAAAGCAGACAGCTGTAACAACATATACCCTGTCACAACCTGTCATCCTAGCTTGCCATATTTACATATTTTAATTGTTGCTCAAACAAAAAATTTATTTCAAGATATTAATATAACTGTAAGTTATTACTTATAAAGTAAAGATTCTAGAGAAATAAATAATATAATGAGCAGATTAATAAATATAATATTTAATATATCATTGAAAATATTTTCTATTTCTGAAAATACATTTCTGAAAATACAATTCAATCTAAAATAAACTTATTACAGATGATCGCAATGTTTGTTGCGGAAATACTATTCTTTATGCAATATTATTTATTTTGCAGCAATATTAAGTACCGACATACTCAATGTACCAATCAGCTTCCTCTATTCCAGTACAATAGTTCTGCCCATGCAAAGAAAAGATGCGGAATCATTCACGTGAACAAGACGTATCCTTTGTTATTTCTTTCACCTTTCCATCAAACGATCAAACCCACGTAAGCAATAATTCGTGATGCAGATCGACGTATGTGTAAACGATTACGCTCGATGAAGAATGCTGTTTGACCCGAAAACATCACGAGAGCATTTGTGGATGTTTAACTAACTTCTCGTAACAACGTACGACTCATTAAGGCATGCGATTATTAACGACAGGTCGAAGTCTCAAAAAAGGAAGAAGCTATCGGGGTGGTTGGACCGTGAAGAGCCGTCATGGAGTTAGAGTGGCGGCAACACTTGGCAAAGAATCAAACAGTGATTGCAGATCCCTGTCTCAGCGGAGCACACCCGGAATATTTCGTCCTCGCTTTCCTCAAACGATTCGGACTTTCTATTTTTCCTTCAGAGCGAGTCCAGTTTCCTCCCTTTTTTTTACTTATCACAACGACGTGGCTCTGAGTGCAACAGAAAAAAACCTCGCCAACAGAAAAAAACGGTAAAATATTTGATGGCGATTTGTATCGCGAAAAAAATGCAGAGAAACACCAGGAAAAATTTGCGCATTTGGGTATTGCTTGTAAGAACAGCAAGGGATTCACAGATGTTCGAAAAAGTTCGAAAAAGAATTCAATTCGCTAAAATTTCTTATAAGAAAAATTCGTCATAGTGACATGATGATGTAAGGAATAAAAAATGAGAAAAAAAGACAGTTAATTGAGAATATTTTACTTCAATATGTTATTCTCTCTTAAATATTTCGCGTTACTTAAAACTTTTTTATAAAAATGTTCTTAAAATAGACTATAAAATAGATAAATAGAACATTTATTACCATTCTAAGGCAAACTCTCTGAGAATATACAAACAAAAATGAAAAATAATAGCAGAGAAAAAATAAAATAACAAATATAGAAAGATAAAAATAAAAATAGGACAATAACAAAAAGAAATAAAATAAAATAAAATAAGAGAAAAAAGAGAGAGAAAATGAAGTAATGATAAGCTCAACGTACAGTATTTTAAGAAAATAATTAAACCAAATTATTAAAATATCTTTAATGATGATTTTTGAATAATAAGAATTAAATTATGTGTATGTATGATTATTTAATAATTATTGGCACTCAATGTAGTATTAGTTTGTGTGAGTTATATTTTTTATTGGAATTGTATGTATTTTAATGATGCGAGGGATTCTCTATCCATGGCACAAAATTTCTCGGCCGACGAGTTTAAGGCGAACTGTATAATCTTTTTTTTCGTGAAGTCGACCTAAACTATACCTGTTTAATTACTTCGGAACTTCGTGCGTTCCGAAGATCCCCGGCGGCTTCGTGGCGGCGGTATCTTCTCCTGAACGAAGTAGAAGTATGATCGAAATTTGTTTCGCGCGCGCCGACCGAAGATCGAGGGAGAATGAAAAGGAGAAAGAGAAAGAGGGATATAAGCTGGCGGGGAGCAACGGGGAGATGGAAAAGGAGCGTGAAAGGATCACTGGGCGTGTCCAGACAGATCGAGTCGAAAACCCGCTGCTTTATTAAAGCAGCGGGGTCAATGGTGGTACACCAGCCACGATAAAGACACGACATTCCCTTTACTACTCGCCTCTTAAACCACTATCGCGCAACGAAAAACTATGTTCATTAAAATGGCAAGTGGACTTTGAAATATTTTCGTGAAGTACAATTTATAAAGTATAATTCATTACTTTGATTCTTCCTCTCATCGTATAAAATAATAAATTTTTATTAAATAAAGATTTTTGCAATTGAATTCTAATATACTGTCTAAAAGCATTAAATTTCGCTTTAAAAATACAGCAGTTTTCGATTAAGAGATTCTGAGAAATAAATATGTATATACTGAATGTAGAAGGAACAACATTAATATTTGCTATTAAAAATCATAGAATATTTTACGATAATTGACAATAATAACCATTCTCAGATCTAACTGCTGCAACTACGATAAGTTAAGAATGTGAAACTAATGGCATCAGCATGAACGCGAGATAACATCGACCGCAATATCATTTATATAAGAACATCAGGCGAATTCGAAAGAAGAGAATAACTATAAAGGAATTTCGCAAAACAAAAACGAGGCTGATTCAAATAAATTTCAGATGTTAAAGGGGTGAGGCATTGCTTTAACAGCGCCATGGAACCTGTATGAAGTCGCACTCGCGTTCACCATTGCACTAATCAAATACCGCGATCTACATAATTTGTTTAAAAGCGACTATAAATCACATTGCTCGCGCAAGTAGTTTATCTCGAGTGCTGATTCAGTGAAATTACCACGAATCGACCGCGCGCTCTTTCTCTCTCCCGTTACTTCGTGTGCGGAACGGAAAAGAAATTTTGCATCCCGGTGCGGCCATCACTGCCGCGAAATAATTCGGGAATGCGAATTGCAAAAATTGCTCGCGTACGACTGAAGGCCATCCCCGAGACATTTTTTTAAATGCCAATTATCGGAACGAGATATCACTCATTTGCATTACGTCAAGTAGGAGAAAGTGGAAAAACTGCGAAAACTTTTTTTATCTAAGATTAGATAAAAAAAAGTTAAATAAAGCCGACGATTATTTATCAATTAATAGAAGTCTTTATTTAAAAGATACCTCAGTTATTTGACATGAAACTGCTAATAATTAACATTCATATATTATGAATATAAATCGTCGATTTTATTTAAATATCTTTTCGCTTAGATATTCAATATTCTTCCACCTTCTCTCTCCCCTACATCAAAATTATTGAAAATATATAATGATATTTATATTAAACGGCGCATGCGTGCATTCCATCCCCATGTTATAATGTGGCATTAAACATATATATATCCGACTATTACTAGATATGAGAAATGGAAGGTTTATATATATCATTACTTTAATACTGCAATAATTTTATTTCGTGTTCACAAGCAATTCTCTCATTCTTCCTTATAGAATATCTATGATTGATTTTTTGTGTGCAATTAAAAAATTTGTGTTTTAAATTTGTGTTTTAAAAACATATTTCACATGTCTCAAATCGTCTACTCAAATTATATTATATTTAACACAAATATATTAGAAAGTATTTGTAATACAATATTATATAAAAAAAATTAATAAAAAAAATAGTGTATTGAAATTTGTAAGCAAATTCTAGAGCATATTTTTTCAGTAGAATTAATATTTATAATATGTTAAATCAATATGTATTTTATTCATTTATCTTAGAATTTACGTTTTAAAGTAGTACATTATTTGTATATTATTTATTCATTTATCCATAAATCATTGTAACGTTTAAAAGTGTTGAATATTCATTTTATACAAAATATTTAAATATAACCCAATCACATTATATTAAATTAGCATGAGAATATGTTAAAATAAACATGAGAATATGTTAAAAATTCAACACAAAAATTTTAACAAGAACCAGTTTTGACACAAATATAAAATGTTTTCTATTGTGTAAGATTCCTTAAAGTAATAAATAAGAAGCATTCAAGCATTTAAAATTCGTTATATAAAATCATAGACGTTTCGAGCTTCATTAGATCATCGGATTCTCCTCAATATTTCGAAACAAACATTTATTACAATTATAAAGTAGCATCAATTTTGGATCCATGGCAATTACATTCAAACTTCTGAGACATGTTAAATTGCATATTGTATGTAGGTGCATATTCCTTCAAGTTGTTCTATGTTGTAATAAAATCCATCGTCATTCTAAACAGCTAACACGTAACAAGAGGGGTATATCATTATTTAATCGTATTCGTTTTCGCGTCAATCCTTTCGCGAAGAAATTCAACAAGAAATGAAATAAAATTATTCAGAGCAGCTTGGCATATTAAGTCTTGAATTTGATAAGAAGTCGACACACAGATAAGAAGTTGGTGAATTTGTTACGCGGTATAATTACTCGAGGGAGAAAGATGTAGGTGATAGGTCTTGTCTTTTTTGCACTTTATCTTTCAGAGTAAATCAGCTTAATGTCTTAATAGAAGATGTTACTACCGCAACATATGCGAGGATGCAACAAAATATTATCCGATTATTAATCTCGCTTCTATAAATACCATTCGACATACTTCTGCAATTATTTTGTATTGTAATTTTATATATATATATATATATATATATATATATATATATATATATAAGAGAGACTATTATAAGAAGAACAGTAGTGANAAACAATAAATACTAATANAGTACAATACTATAAGTAAGTACTGTGGTCGGTACCGGTTTC
>NW_012130073.1:2056122-2077702 GCF_000143395.1 Atta cephalotes
AATAATTATACGTACTTATAATACTCTCGTTACTATAATAACTACTACTACTATACTTACTNTATAATTATTATAGTATTATTATATATATATATATATATATATATATATATATATATATAATACAGGAAGAGACATTTATAACGAGGAAACATACGGTGCAAGACACTAAATTACATCAGCAAGCTTATGAAAAGTCTCTGGCGGCGGTTTCCGTGGTTTTTGGTACGCGGATCAGAGAAACCATATGTCTGCTAAATTAAGCCTGATTTACAGCTTTTACTTCGTGAAAATTCTCTCTTCCTATCCGTCCTCGGTTTATAACCGCAACTTCGCTCGGCTATTCTGTGATTTATAAGAAAAGCCGTCTGTGTCCCTGAAATGCGTTGAAACGCTTTCTACAGTGTTATAAACAGAAGGGTACAATTGTTATCGATACTTTGTGAAAGGTAATATATTTAAGGAGAAGTCGAGAATAGCTAACCGAATACTTTGCTACAATGTTGAAAATGTATCAGCCTAAGAATTGCCCTGTTAATTAATCCTTTATTTACTTATGTAATAGAAAATCTTACTGCAATTACAGTTAACATAAGAAAAAAAAGGGAGAGAGAAATACAAGATTTGCGTTTTTCTCCTCTTTTTAAAAAGTTGAGTTTCTTCAAAAATATAATTAAAATATATAAAATATTATTTTGAAAATCTTTCTATCAATTCCTGTTTTTTATTGTTCTCTTAATTTTCAAATAATAATTTAGCAATTTTCCTGTCGGTTACAAATAGAAACCCCGTTTTCAACTTTATAATTTCGACATTGTTTTAACATCTACGATAAAAGAAAATCTCAGTTGCGAATGCCAAAAAATCGGAAGAAAACCGCAATCAAAAGGAGATTCGCACATTCTGGCACAGGCGAAACACCTGTCACGCGATACACACGTCCATAGTCCGGGTCGCAATTTTTACGCTCGGCAAAACAGGTAATCGCAAATCAAGTCGTTCCACGTCAAATGGTTCACGTGTATGTTTGCGCGCACATATGCGCAACACGACGGAAAAGACAATATCATTGACGTGTCATAAAAGTCGAAGAGAAAGAGAAACGATAACAGTATGCTTCGGTGTTACTCATCATGTTAAGGGCACGACGTTTTATCGACATCAATATTGCGTGCCAAGCACGGGGCGTACGATGACACGCGCATATGCGTGCTATCTCAGCCCGACACGGTTTCAAATCATCACCACGCGCAAGCGCGAATGAGATTCTCTTGAAACTTTACAGGTTTGTTCGCGTCGCATGCTCTAACATACTTTAAAATGCTCCTACCATAGCATTTACTCTAACGCACTCGTTGAAGTGAGTAGGAGCTATAGAGCAAGAGCACATTGGAACATGCAACGCGAACAAAGCTTACATCTTGAAGAACTTTACCTCGAGAATCCTCAGGAAGAATATCGAGTGCATTGTGTCAAGATTAAAAGCCTTGAAACATAATAGAAAATATTTGCAGATTGGAAAACATCTGTTGAAACGCTGTTGAATCGACAAAGTCTTTAGGAAGAGCGGAATATCATTAATAAATTAAAGGTAGACTCTCTGTGTATGAATCATTATAGGGTATCAATTGTAAGAAGAAATGGAAGCCATTGTAGCATTCCTCGGGGAACAATAAAATTTTTTAATCTAATGCAATCTGTATGAAAATTATACTATTTAACCTGTAACAGAAACATATTTTTTGTAACGTTAAAGAAAAAAATGTAGAAATTAAAAAGTATAGAAATCGTTCCTTTTTTGCAAAAGCATATTTAAAAAACAAAAAAAATGGTCAAAAAAGAGCAAATAATAAATGCAATATAAATAATAATTTTGAATAATTCATTATATAATTTATTATATATTGTACTTGATTAACGTATGGAAAAACGTTTTCGATCTTTACTTGGTCTTTATCAGTTCTTGCAAGTGTAACAAATTGAAGTTTAAAATCTTGACACAAATAATATTCCAATATATTAATCACACACGAAATTAATAAAGCTTTTTATTAGGGTTTTAGAAGAATTTAAAATTCTCAACTATTAAAGCATTATATTAATAACTCGCAAACTTCTTTGGAAAAAAAAAAAAAAAAACCTCAAAGTTTTCAACTAAAAATTACAACTTAACATAATATAATATGCTAATTAGTCTACATAAATAGAACAAAACTATGAAAAATAAAATTGTAAAACATAAAAAAAAATTATTCTAAATAACTACACTATTTAAAAAAGAGGAAAATGTTCCAAAATCAATATATTCCAGTAACGGATTAATAATAAAATCCAATCCTTAAATGATGATAAAATAATGACGGCTGGAAAGTTAATTAAACATTTGTTACTTGATGTTCGCGCGAATATTAAGTAAATACAATTTGAAACACTTACATTTCGTGCAAAATGACTGGATAAAGAAAGAAAAATACGACAGTTGGCAACGCGTGGTCCTTGCTCAACCTAGTCCAACCCGATCTAAAGTATTCTATAGAGTTCGATGTCTTTTCACATAGGAGACGAAAGTGCGCGGGATAGCAACCGCGGAGGAAAAGATGCTTCCGAAGAGCAGCTGCCGTATTGGTAGCCATATTGTGAAAGCGTAACAGTTGTCCAAAAGACATGCCTGTTCTGCTCTGCTCTGCTTTGCGCTGCCCTGACCCTACCTTGTCCTAATTGGCCATTGTCGATCATCTTGCACGGCGATGTTGCATTCATGCCGAGAAAACTCGACGATTGTGAACAATTTCTGCGCGGGAGCTGGACACGCGAATCTTACGGAAGCTAAGTCAGGTCAAAAGGACTGCAGGAAAATGCATCACTCTACCGCCGTGACATTCATTGATGATATTAGTCACAGTATGGTACGCGATAAACCGTTAATCATAATTAATCACAGCGAATATATGAAGTAATTTCAATTATCGTGACATGTTTACATGGGAAAAGAATTTTTCACTTGATTAATGACAACTGTGTAGAGACATGTAGGTTCATGAAGACTCCAGGATTCAGACCGCGTTGCGTCGTAATATGTGTAACCGCAAATCGCTGTAATTGTGAACGTAGCTTTATATACCGTCCACGATTCTGCGAAAAACTCCGACAAAGTAACAGGTGGACCTATAGCGAATTCCGGCGAGAACCGGGACTCTTTCCTTTGCGCATCGAATTCACGTACGTTTCGAGAAATGTGATCGAACATAAAGTAACATTCTACGTATTCAACTACATTTATAATTACGGTTGCAATATATTTCATTCATATCCAAATTAAATATTTGTTGAATATATATATATAAATGAGAAGTTATAATTTCGTAATAATTTCACAATAATTTTAATTCTAATAAAAAAAATAAACTATAAATAAAGAAATTGTTGTATAAACTGGAAATAAAAAAATTTAATTCCACAAATTAAAAGAAATAATAATTTAAAATTATAGTTTAAATAAAGCAAAAAGAGGAAATTTAGTTTCCCCTTTTTGGTATCTCTTTAGATATTGTATGTTTAAATTTCTTGTTTTTTTTTATCGCGGAGAATAATTAGGTATCAAACCTTATTAATAAGCAATGTTAATAAAAATTTCGCTATTTGTACATCCTAGATATTTTCTCCTCCGCATACGCGCATCGATCCTATAGATATTATATATATTACGTACGAAGAACGTGATCGAAGAGATTTTACAAATGACTTACACTGACCAATGATTACAGCTAAGACACGTTTACATTTTACCGATGTTTGCTATCAATTGATTGCTTGAATAAGATAATATCCAAAGCTCTCAGCAATGGATGAAATCGAGACAATTTGATTTATTTATCAGTTCATTTCTACGATTGACTTTATCTGATGGCATACATAAATAAAAATAAATAAAAATTTTAAGAGAAAAAGAGAAAGAGAGAGCGAAATATAAATCATAAAAATTATTCTATCAAAGTAGATTGATAATCAATTAATCAAGATTGATTAAAATATTGATAATTAAAGATATAAATTTAGAAAATATTTCGAGATAAAATTTTGATTTTTATAATTTAATGTTATATAATTTTTTTCACGCTGTATCATTTTTTTTCAAATTTTTTAGAAACATAAAATAATTTCGAGAAATATTCGAATCAATCGATACAAAAATTTAATTCAAACGATCTATTTTTTAGTGTATCTGAAATGTCCAGGATACCCTTATAAATTTTACGAAATCGTTTTTTACACAAGATACATACAATGAAACGAGAATGCTTTAAATACTACAATTCTCAAACGTCATCAATGTATTAACATAAGTATTAACATAAGTTCGCACGTGTTCATGAATGGTAAAACTGAAGTTACCTGCAACATCATTGCACGTGTCAGCTATCTAATTAATTATTCAATTACAAGAACAATAGCGCGTGGCATTAGCCGGTTCACAGCCTCTGCTTATATATATCAAGGCCATTTTTCCAATCCGGTCTATTCCAAGACAATTCAACACGGGAATATCACTGAAAGTGGAACGGAATTTTATTTAACGTTCCTCTGAACATTTCATTCGAATAACGTTGAACAAACTACAAATGCCGTATTAAAGATTCAAGTAGAAAGTGCTTACTAATTAGTAAGGGAAAACTTAAATATTAGCCATCGATGAGGCACCGTAAACGTAAGATTGATTCAGCTTAGCTTTTCGGCACTGTCTCTCATGAATTTTTAAGCAATTCATTTTTATAGCTTTGCTCAAACAGAATTTTATAATATTGCGGCATACACGGATTGCAGCATCTGTGTGTCTCTCTCTCTGTAAAATTTCGTAATGTTCAAAAAGTTAGTTTTGAAAATTCATTATATTCGCTTTAGTTCAAAGAGAGAATTAGTTCTGAAAATTTATTATATTCGCAATTAAAATTTAATGGAGTTTTACGCAAAAAAGTACAATTAATTAGTAATAACTTTAGTGAACCGATAGATACACAACAAGATTTTACTAAAAGATGCAAAATTTGCTCGATTTGCAGATCTGAAAATAATTTTGTTATTGAATTTTGTTATACAAAACAATTATGTTGAATACAAAAATGATGAACAATGCTGCCAAGCATTTTAATATTCTTGCAACTAGTTTGAGTTTTCAGCAAAAATATTTTCAGATGTGTATTCAGCAAAATTTAAGATCTTTCAGCAAAATCATTCCGTGTACACTGAAAGAAAAGATTGGCTGCTGCAGCAAATTAAAAATGCTATGCCATATTCAGCCAATTGTTTCTTTCAGTATAACATTTGTAAAATCTTTTGCTTATTCCCGAACAATTTTTGCTTTGATAACATATGCAATAATTAATTCATTGCAATAACTGATTCAATTACATTATATCGTCGCAGTGAGATATAACAAGATTATATCTATATACACTATGTAAAGCATGGAAGCTTAGAGCCGCATAAATTTTATGTAAAAAATTAGGATATTATAAAACCACAATTATGTTATTTTTTACATATTTTAGGATACTTGTATACTAACACCAATTGCAACAGCTTCATGAATTATTTTTAATATTAATTATATGCGTGCGTGCGTGCGTGCGTGCGTGCGTGCGTACGTGTGTGCGTACGTGTGTGCGTACGTGTGTGCGTAGTGTGTGTGTGTGTGTGTGTGTGTGTGTGTGTGTGTGTGTGTGTGTGTGTGTGTGTGTGTGTGTGTGTGTGTGTGTGTGTGTGTGTGTGTGTGTGTGTGTGTGTGTGTGTGTGTGTGTGTGTGTGTGTGTGTGTGTGTGTGTGTGTGTGTGTGTGTGTGTGTGTGTGTGTTAAAAATGTATTATCTTCATTTCATAGAACATTGATATAGTTATCTCTATTTCGTAGAACATCAACATAATAAGAAATTTCGAAAGTTCACTTTGGTATATTGAAAATAATTTATAATTTTTGCAACTGATATTACTACAAATATCCTATAATATATAAAAGAATAACAATTGTTATTTTATAACAATTTTTTACATGACATTTGATAAAATCCGAATGTCGGAATTTCTATGAGTAGCATGCATATGTTTATGTGTTTTTAGATATATATTAACACACGGCGTATATAAGTATATGTTGGTAAGTATAGGTTGTTGTAAGTATAGGTATATGTATTACAATAAGCAAAATAATGTACAGCAGACGATATGAACTGTATCTTAATTCTATCACCGAAAATAGGTCATAACTTCATCAGTCGCAATGAGGAAGCAGAATTTCATAAGTTCGGAACGTTTTCAAGACGACGTTTACGATCGCCTTGAGACTTATTTGCACGACAACCGAGTGAAAAATGCTAATGAATTCAACGAATTAAATTAGCAATTATTACATGCCAGAGATACCGACCACTTGATTAATACCGGTTTCTTTTGATATAAAATATAATGCGACAAGTGGCATTACGATTGACAGACATTAAATAACACAAAGTTGATCGCATGATGCATTTCAATAAAACAATAACCGTAATTAATCATTCGAAATCACAAATACGAGAGAAATTGCATTTATACACGCTAGGCTAAATAATGTTTATCGTTTAAAAATGCAATTAGTAATCAATTTTAGTTTTAGATATATTATATATATTAATTCCGTTTTAAATATTTATTAGTTTTAAACACAAGGTTAAATACCATTCTTTTAAAAGATTAATAAAAATTTCAAATTATATATCTATATGTTTGCAGAATTCTACGTAAAACGACTTTTCGCATTAGACTTGTCGCGTGGTTATAATTAATTTAATATATATGTAATATTATTAAGGATATATCTGAGATATATTCTTAATATATAAGATTATTATATATTTAGGATATATTAAGGATATATCATTTTTATAAAAATAATAACGTTAATGTTTATACTTTAAACAAATTATATAAGTTTGAAAGAATACATAGTTGAAAGTTATTTGATAAATCATCAATGACTTAATTCACAGTTTTTAATAGACATTATGTTTAATTACTTTAATTATAAATATGTTATTAATCATCAATATTAAAATAACCTTTTGAAAACTAAAAGCCTTATCAACATCTTTAATTTTGATTGCAATAAAAGCAATTAATAATAATAATATTAATAATACTCTATTCTCCAGTAGATCATATTATATATCGTAATTATAATATAACAAAATACATAAAAATAATCCTTTTTGCAAATTATATTACAAATTTTTCAAAATTTTGACATGATGGAATAATTTGGAAAAACGCATTCACATTCCTATTTAACTATTCCTATTAAACAAAAAACTATAAAAAGTGACTAGTCTTATTCGAAAAAAATCATTTTTTGTCAAACAGTATTATGTAGGACGCTCAAATCAATTGCTAGAATAACAAAACTGTTTGCAGCATTGCTCGTCATGATCGAGTTTCCTACATAATTATTTTGATGACTCAACAAAATATATTATTTTCAGTATCTACCTAAAGATGCTTCAACAAAATCTTCTTTCCGTGTATTCGTTTAAATAAAAGCAATCAACATTAATCCAATAATCATAAATTTGCATCCTTACCTTATAACTTTCCGTCTGTTATTGGGATGCAATTTGAACGCCATCTCCGGATCGATCTTCATCAGTTTTTGGTGTAGCTCTTCGTTGCTGCCATCGTATACTCTCGCGTCGAATTTCAACTTCTTCGGCGCCGTCTCATCATCATCGTCATCGCTGTCATTCAGTCGGTCTTGTACATTGTATCGATCGTCCGATCTATTTTCGATCGACGTGCTTGAATTGGTCGCGCTTGAATTGACTTGCATCGATGGTTCTTTCGGATCAGTTATAAGAATCTCCCATAGTAGTGATTCTATGTAATAGTTCGTACCACCGACGACGATCGGTAGTTTCCTCCTGGCTAGCAGGTTGTCTATCTGTATATCGATAGAAAAGGAAACAGTTGGAGTAGAGTGTAGATAAAAGTAGGACCGAGCGATCTGCGCGGGAGACCGTGGCTAATGATCGTATCAAGGTCTTCGCGAGGATCAGGGGCGTTCCAATTGGCTTCGTTCAAGATCTTTATTTTACGAAGTCGATTTCGCGAACCGAGCTGTGAACTCGTCGCTTATAATTTCACCGAGAGAGTCGGTGTAATTATAAATCTTAACACATAACAATAAGTCGTTTCGTACTGAGAAAGAGAAACGAAAGAAAAAAGATATCTTCATCACTTCCGACATCTGTTATTCATTAAGCATTCTTTGTACGTTTTTTCGTTAATACGTTCTGAGAAGAATGACTTGCTTACCTAATTATTTTATCTACATGATAGCGGTTCTTCGATTTCTTTTAACATTCTCTTAATTTTCAGAGATATTATAATTAACTTATTATAAATCAATTCCTTGCTTAGATCCAAGACGCAATACAAAAATAAATTATTAAGTATCGCATTATTCATGCATGTAACTTGTAATCATTATTATCGCAAATTATGAAGTTTTCTGCTAGTTTGTAAGAAAATAATAATTGAACGCTCTTCATTGAACATCATCCTTATTGCCACGTAATTATAGCTGTCGCGTTAAATCGTCAGGCATCCGTTAATGCGGAAAAAGAGAACGAGATGTGATGATTACGATCGGCAGGGCCATGTTCCTGAAGTCGATTACGGAGAAGTTGGTCAGCGGGTCCACGATGTCCAGCATGTGATGCGGCGCCGCCTTTCTTTCCACTGGAGTTACCTTCGCGGTAACGATGTCCAGGCCTTTGTATACCTGCGGGCCAAGAGAGAATCATCGTAATTAAAAGTGAAATAACGAGGGACCGACGAGACACAGTCAGTGAAAGAAATAAGTAACGGTTGATAAATAATGAATGAATAGAAATAATGCGATATCGAATGATTCCGTTAATTGCATCGCTTGTGTGATTTTGCGACTAAGAATAAATGCAACGAATAATGTAAACGGCAGCAAAATCGTGCTTGACTCAAAATAAAAGTTGAAAAAAGATATCGAGTCAACCATCTACGAAAAATTATTGCCATCGATGTAACGAAAATTAACAAATTTACGTAATTTCTTATCAGCGCAATTTATAATCTTATCGAATTTTACTTGAATATCTCATGTCATAAAAACATCGCCCGGGAATTCTTAAAGAATTGCCAAGAATTTTGTCAAAATTACTTTTCTGTAAGTATAATCACGTATTTATAGCTCTTTTTCAATGTGTATTAAATTATTCAAACTTTTGTACATATATAATGAATGATAATATTGAACGCAGTTATTTAAAAGCTATTATTAGCAATAAAGACATAAACAGATTTTTTTCACATAAAACACCTGTTACATCATTTCAGTGAACTAATATATTAAGATGCACAGTATATTATAAAGATAATAAAATTATATCAGAAATTATCTCAATAATCCGAATTTAAAAACCACTGTTAATATTTCTTCATTCCTTTTTCAAATTTGCATTTACAAGATGACTCAGGCAGTGCTGTTAAATAAAGAGCAGATACATGTAAGTTCGAGGTCATCGGGAATGAATGAGAATGATGGTCCCACATAAAGGAAAACATTATATAGTGGCTTTCTGGCAATACTGTGAGAGAAATACAAAGCGTATAAAAACTATGTTTTTAACGAGGTCTGCTTGAAATAACGATTATAAACACGATTTGGTGGCATGCAAAAATAGAAGATCTAAATACAATAAATCCTTGGATACTCCGATAACGATAATGATTTTTTTTATAATGTTTGCGGCAACTCTAGTATTATACGCAATAAATTATTCTCATATTACGCAGTACGTTTTTTTAAAAGAGGATTCCTAAAAACGATTTAAAAGCAACTTTCAAATGCAAAATTTGGCATTCTATCCATTTTTTTTTTTCATAACGAGGTATGTATTCCTAAATATAATTTTTGACATAATAAATTCCGTAAGTATAATTTGAAACTTGTTTTTTGTTATCTAATTATTTAATGTAATACCTTTCTCTTTGTCCAATATGATTCTTAAGATTTCCTTTTTCTGCTCGTCAATGATTTTGAATTAACACACTATGTTTTAGGTAGTTCCTTAAAATGATATATTTCAGTACCTTTCCATTTATATAACTGCATCGAAAATTTTATAACGAATTTATTATATCAAACAGATGATATTTCCTTCTTGAACGTGCTAAATAAAATTTATATCGCGTCACGCAGTTGAAACACACTTGAACCGTGTAACCAACAAAGATTGAGACAAGTGTCTAACCTTCGTTCCACTTCGCTCGCCAGCATGAATGAGCTCCGATCAGAAACCTCGTACATCGTTTCTATAGTGATGAAACGTCGAAGAGAAGTATAGCGAAGTATCAGCAATGTCCTCAGCGATGGTGACCGACTACCGACTGAACAGCTGCGACTCGAATCCATTAATCCATTCCTACTAATAAAGATTAACTTTAATCTCGCTTTAATTTACTCTTCATCCTTTTTTCATTCTTAGAATTGAAGAAAAATAAAACGTAAATTAAAATCAAGATTAAAGTTAATCTCCATTAAGATAGAAACGGATATAAGTCTCATTAAAAGTGTCAAACATAAAATTAGAAGATTTTAGAGATACTAGTATGTACCATCTATTATTATCAATTAACGAGTCAACGATTCAATCATGCATAATTAAAATAATAATCCACAGGACTCAATAATAATTGCGCTTTGCTTTATGTAAATAAAGGCAAAAATAAAAATAATAGAAAAAATAGAGAAAATAGAAAAAATAAAATTTAAAAAAAATGAAAAAATAAAAGTAAATAAAATTATAGAATGGAAGAAAAAAATAGAAATATATCTCCGATGTTCTAATATTTATGATTAGGTTATGATTATCTTTATTAATAAAATTGCAGAGAAATCTTTGTAACATAACATTTTTGACATAACAAAAACAAAAGTAAATTAATAATATTCCAAAGGCATCCACATCGGTTTCACCATTTGTCAATATAATTAATAATCAGTTAATAAGATTTCTTTTACCGACATTCTCCCATTTTTCTGCAAAAATGTACTCGTGCTTTGGCACTGATATATATCCGCTTTCTATAATTCAAGAAGAATCCAGTATAAAATACGTGCTTAGAGGCTCAATAGTGCCTTCAATCACTTTTCTACTTCGTTAATCGGTTTAGCAAACGAAGTTCTACCAATACTTCGTGATTCGCTTACACAATAGAGAAGATATAGAAGTAAAGCGAAGGAACAGCGGTAGAATTCGTGTAACGTTCGAAATAGAAACGAAGTCAGACACGTGTTAACAAGTATATCTCGTAACCAAGCCTGGCAACCAAGATTCCATTGGATCCTTTAACTATTTAACGCGCTAAACGGTGTTTTTTTCCATCCATTGAAACTATTGACTGGATCAATTATATCGGCTCTTAGCGTTTAGAAATCTGTACAATTATCGTCCAATTCCATCAGTCGTTTGGCGATTTAAGAAAGATAGCTTTATATGCGTATCAATATTATCTTGTCAATGACGCAAGTTATTTGAAATTTAAAGCCGCAAGTGGCAATCTTATTAAAGCATTTAAATCACTCAAACACCAATGACTATCATTATCACGAGCGTAAGAAGATTCACAACTTTTATGATTAAATTAATGTGTTACTTGCCGTGTAGAATATCAATTAATTTAAAATATTAATTAAATTTCTTAAAGACACAAAATTAAAAAACATCGACATCGATAGACTTGTCAAGAATAGTAACCTGGTAATCCGTTAGATGTATGATGAATCCGATGGAACAGGTTTCCAAGGTTTCTAATATACGTCCAATATCTTGAATGACCACGTTCACAACTTTCATTAGCCTTCATTCATCAGGCATTTATCGGACGAATTGTTTTATGTCCAGTCCGTCCGAAGAAATTCAAAGCAATTTATCAAAAAACGATCAAAAAATCATTCGAGCCGAACACCTTCGATTGATGAACTATTTGCATAAACAATAAATTTATTTATCGATTAATTTATCGATAAAAATGAATTCAAACAAACTGTTCTGATTTTTATTTAACAAATTTTTAAAAAAGAGATAATCGTAATTTATATAAATATAAGAGGAAATAAAATCATGATATGCATAAGACATAAATATAATTCTAATTAATTACAGTAGATTTTTTTAAGATTATCCTTTCCTATTTTAAAAATTTCTATTAATCTAATAATATTCCATTAATTCAAGATAATAATTTTTGATTTCTCAAATAAAGATATCGAAATAGTTCGTTCACGCACGAAAAATGTCGCTTGCCGAGTGGTATTCATTGTGTAATCAAGAATATATCGCAAGCAAAAATGTTAATCGCTTCACTCCACATTTCGTCGCACTATAATTTGCACACCGTTTCAAAAATGATTTCAAACAAATCTATTCGCGCAATCTGCACACGAATTAGTCGTCCATCGTTTTTGTCGAACTTTCAATTTAACAGGTTCGAGAGTGACATTCTCCTGCATAAGTTATGTTGAAAGATCTTAAGTGATTAGCAAAAAGAAGAAAGTATCAAATTATGACACAAGGACAAGATTAGCAAAGATTGGCAAAGTTCAATGGCAGAATCCGGACGATAACCATTTCCCATTTATCAAAGTTAGCGGTCGTTAAGTAAGATCTCTTTCATGTTTCGTTCATTTTAGATTCTAAAATAATATATTCCTAAATCATACTTTAAAGATGTAAAAAATTTGAGATTTAATGACATAGATTGCGGAGAGCGCTATTGTATTATCCTTGTTTTATCTTTGTTTTACGTCTACTGAACAATAAAGATAGAATGATACAGTAGCATTAATAGTGAGCTACAACAACGCAGGAACAATTAAATTAGATTTTCTCATAAAGAATTTTTTCTATGATATCATCTTTGTTTTTTAACAATTTGAAAATGTATACAGACGAAAGATGACATGATAAAAAATTACACGAAATGCAAAAGATTATAAGATCTGTCCTTTTCAGTTAATAGTTAATTCTTCCTCTTTCTTGGAAAAAAAAAAAGAAAAAAAGGGAGAGATGAATGATATAAGAAGTTCAGCTAATGAGATCAGATCGATTTCTGATGAAAAATCGGCGCTTCAAATACTGAAGTTTGCTAGGATTGATCAAACAGTCACATCTAATTTCGTATAAGTCTGACGTATTACATAATTAAGAAGACTGTCGAAGTGATAGCTAGGATTAATCGATGGCTTAAGTAAAGTAGGCGTCGAAATCTGAAGGAGCGAGACACCATTTGTCTCTCTCGTCTTGTTCATCACCTCGTAAAGTCGTAATCAGCTTGTCAGCAAGTAAGTGGCATTCCACGACGTGGCGTTGGCGGAAGTCACAGCCGTTTTAGACGGATCTAATTCGAGACTTCAGAAATAGACGAGAGAAGGAGCGAAGAGGAATCCGAAGGGGGCGGTGTGCAAACGTTTCTAGACTCAAGGTCGCGAAGCTAAGGAACCTAGAGAAGAGGAAGTCACATCGTGTCGATCAATTGGAATAAACAGAGCGTTTTTAACAATGCTTCGATACGAGAAGAAATTTGTGGATTGGATATATCTTTTTACGTCGTAATTTGTCGATAATGCTGAAAGAACCTTTCGCTCGCCCTCCAACAGCAATTATCGAAGTTGCTAACAAATCATAAGGCAATTATGCGAGATTTACTGATCGATGCGTAAGTTATTCGAACTTCAAGACTTCCAGAAAAGTCTTAAGTCATAGCAATCGCACTCTATATTCCGACGAAAAATCGAAGTTGTGAAAAAATAAGCTGAGTTTTTTATGATCGCCTGATTAAAAGATGTCACAATAAAATGCACTTTTACATATGTTACTATATATGTTATTATAATATTGAATTCATAATGTTAAATTATATTCAATTTAAATGATTTTTCATCAGTTCAAATATACTTCACTATTTCTACTCAATACATCGTAAAGGAGAATGTGTAAAGCAAGATGTGTTGTATTCTCAGATTTATATTAGACAATTTTTTTTGTATTGTATGATCATTATAGAAATATTAAAAATAATCATTCTATGAGAAAAAACTCAATCCATAAAACTCTAATTTAATATTAAAGCTTTAATAGGGGATTCATATAATATTTCCTGAAATTTATGTACATTGTTAATAAGAGAAAAGAAAATGGGATTCTATTGTTTTGCAAGTTACTATTATTTAGCAAATGAATTCTAAATCAGTTTGTACTTGACTTTCGTACTGAGGAAGATTCAAATCTTGAGTCAAAATGTTTGTAGTTAACTTCGTTGGTAAGTGTATTTCAGCATTGTTTGAAAGCTCAGACATTTTACTTATATATTATATTGATCTATTCTTGGAGCCACAAAAGTAGTTTTGTTTTTATTGAATTCTAAATTGCTTTTCAGTTTTTATTAAACACACAAGCATTATTCTTCAACAAATAGAAAACTTAATTTTGGAAAATAGTAAAACTTAAGTTTGGAAAGATATTTCTTCAAGCAGCTTTCTTTATAAAAAAAAAAAATAAAAAAAAGACACCCACATTATGATCTGCCGAATTTTAACGCGATTGAAAAATTCTAGGCACAAACTAAATCGAGAAGGAGGTTATCAAGTGGATTTTTCCATGCTGAATATTTAATCAGTAGAAAGGGCAGGTAGGTCGCGTAGCGGCACATTACCTGTTGTCATGACATCAGAATTGCTTAGACGAATCCATCCGAAATCGCATAAGCATGTGCGGCACGACGTGCTAACTTCCCAGGATGTCCGACCAATACTACGGACAATATTACGACATAGTGACTTCCTGAAGCAGGCACAAGGACAAACGAAAACTTCAATTTCTCCTCAGGCAACTTGTATTAGGTATGTCAATTGATATATGCTTCTTCTTAATATTCATCGATGATTATACGGATATCTGACTTCGTAACTTCGAGAGACGTTTTTTTGCAGCTTAATAACTTCAATAATATACTAAAGTATCATCTTCGATTTTTTGTACGCGATGGCAATACAATTTGCAATCGTTTTATAACGAACTCATTTAAATTATTAAATTATTAACAAGATAAAATTTTTTCTTATTATCATTTCTACTTCTTCGATTAATAGTACAAAAAAATTACCGCGTTTCTTGAAGTAAATAAAGACATTGGAAGATCTGCTTTTAATAATGAAAGTTTACGACAATTCGATGTATCGTCTGAAGTATACAGAGTGTCCCAAATTTAAATAGCTAAATCTCGGGAGCTTGTAGGAAATCGACAAACTAAGAAAAAAAGAATTTACATTTTGACACATATAGAAGTAAAAAAACAAAATATCGTTTAACTTAGGACCGATTATTTTATCTTTCGATAAATTTTACGCGTTAGATAAGTCTGATAATGTGAGTAATCTTAATTGCTTACCTATAAAATTTACCGAAAAATAGAACAAGAGGTCCTTAAGGGATTGAGTTATCTTGATTTTTAACAGTATAGATATAAAAAAACTTTGATATCTAAGATTGTTTTTAAAATACGAATAGAAGAAGTGTGATAATCTGCGTACAATTATTATAATATATAAATATGCGCGAGTGAGATGTTAACAGTTAAAGCATATAACATTAACGTTAAAGAATATTGATTATATAGTACAACAAAAAATTAGTATTAAAACAGCATTAATTTTTTTCATACGTTAAAATCAAATTGACAAAGTTATTGATTAAGCCACAAATATTATAAGATGAATGATTTAAATAAAGTATGATTTGAATAAAATTCGAGAAATATAGGCCACAAATGATTTATTCGCACGATTATCTGTAATTGTTCGAAAATAGCTCACGTGAAAGAAAGAAGGAGGACGAGTTCTTCTTCTTCTTCCTTCTACAGTGCAGAGAATCTTAAGCAGCGTTCATATGCAAATGACCGCGTGCACTTAAGAGACCCCAGGTTCGTTCGAGTCGTGTCGTAAAAAATCCTCGGAGATGCGGAATCTCTCTTTGTCGGCTCAGTTTTCATGACAGTTACTGCCCATTGGGCCGCTGACTTTGAGTCGAACTCAATAAAAATCAAAATTGAGTGAATGCCAACAATAATGAATCGTAAGTCCGTGACTATATGAGCACCCGTGACTCTAAGGCCCAATTGCATCAATGTCACTTTAACTTTAAGCGAGACTTAAAACTATCTGTCTTTTAAAGCCAAAAAGAGACAGAGATAGAAAGAGTTTTAAGCCTCACTTGAAATCAAAATAACGTTGATGCAATCGAATCTAAGAGAAATTAAGTAATACCAACGATTAGTAAACGCAGCGTACGCCCGTGCAATTATTCATATCGCGCAGAAATTTATCGTGAATAGTATATAATCTTTGGTTGAAATTCAATAGAAAAAGATGGAATTATATATAAAAACGTAAATAAATCAAATTCAAACTTATATATAATAATTGCTCAAGAATTGTAAAATAAGATAAGATGCACGGATAATCTGCACAATTCGAAAACCTCATAAAAATAATTTCTTTCTTATTATTTATATGTAAAAATAATCTATATGTATACATACATATGTATATATATATATATATATATATATATATATATATAATATATAAAAAATAATATTTTTCTTGAACATAAATTAAAAAAACTTTTATGAATACTTTAACATATTATTACAAAAAATATTCTTATTAAAGCAACCTTATGTCAAAGAAAAAACAATAAATATTTTGATGAAATATACGCAAAATAACCAATAATAAACAATTAAACTTTTTTAAATAAATTCTTTCATTAATTTGAGTTTCTTCCTTAACATAATAAAAATAATGTTTAAGTATAAACAATTTAAAAACTTATAAACATATATTTTAAATTAATACCACAAATTAATATAACAAAACTTTATTTTTAATTCGCCAAAGTAAAATGTTAATGTTTTAGTAAAATATCAATTAACTATAAACAATTAATTCAAGATATTTGACATTACAAACAAAAAACATTACAAACAAATGTTAAAAAAAAATGTTATGATAATTTGTTAATAAACTTCTGCTAAGAAACCATTGAACATAAGTTTAAAAAAATTTTTATGAAATTTTTACTTTAACGTATTATTACAAAAATATTCTTATTAAAGCAACCTTATATATCAAAGAAAAAAATAAAATAAAATAATAATTATATTTAATTATTCAGCCATAGCGATATCAGATATACGATTCGCATTGGGTTATGAAATAACCGTTGGGTTCTGAAGTATGAAAGTACGCAATTTGACAGTCTTAAGGATAAGTATCATTCAAGTAGATTAATCTGGAGGTACGACAACGAGAACGAGTTCGAACTTGTAGGAAGCAGATGCCGGACCTTGAAGTATTCCGCGAGGACCGTATCGCTTTGGGGTACCTGTACGAAAACTGGTCCGGTGGAGCGAAATGGCGCATACAAACGATCTCGTCTCCGCTCTCTCCCAAAGAGATGGACCCTCTCCTTCTTTTTCTCTCTTCTTCCGCCTCTCTTTCACTATCACTCTCTCTGTCTCTCCTTGCCGCGCTCTCATCTCTCGATCGGATCGTCCGTCTTCGTTCGACCGCCGTCACAAAATAGCGTCCCCCATGTGTTCCCGACTCAAGAGTTTCTCACGTCATCCTCTTATCAAGTTCAGAAACCGGTCCTCCCTCTTTCCCTCCCCGTTGTTCGCGATCACGCGCAAATCATCGACCGCGTAGGCGAAAAATGCCGATCTACTACCTCTGGTCTTTCTGCCCTCCTTGTCTTTAAACATTTATTAGGCTACATTTTTTTAACTCTCAACGGTAGAGATAATGGGGAGATAAATAATTTTTGGAATGTGTTCGGAAATCATGACCGTTCTTCATTCTTTACATAATTTTTCAGCTGAAATGTCTTAAAAGATACAAGATATAGCTGAAGCATTTTGCTTTCTTCTTGTATCTTTTTAAAATATTAAATTTTCTATAAAATATTAATTTTCCATTTAAATATTAAACTTAAAAAAAATCTTTTTAAAAGATACATTTCAGATTTAAGAAGATTCTTTTTAAGTTTAATATTTAAATGGAAAATTAATATTTAATAAACAATTTTAATATTATATATATGTGTGTGTGTGTGTGTGTGTGTGTATGTGTGTGTGTAGAGAAGACTGGAGACAGTTGTAACGGAGATTAGTTGTTACAACGCGTATCTATATCTTTTAAATGATGAGAGATAAAATGATTATATGAAGAACAAAAATAGTTGGTATCGAAGTCTGCGTTTGCCTCATGACATCAATCGCGCGTGCATATGTAAAAGAAGTTATATGTAGGGTGAAGTTATATATAGAGCACAGATAAGCCACGTAAGGATGTAAATGTAAATTTACGATGTTATACTTTTTTGCTTTAAACTTTCAAACAAAATGCTTTTTATCATGTTTTCATTTTATTAATTTTAAATAAAATACATTTTCTCAAGCTATGTGTTTTTTTTATATATTTAAGTAGTTTCAATCAAATATATTTATATGAATTTTTACATTAGTTTGAGGTTAAAAGTATCACATCGCCACACAAAGTATCATAAAAGGTACATTGTTATATCATTACATTTAACAGTATGTTAAGAAGAGCCCGCTCATCTTAAATTTTGATAAAAATACACGAATCGATGTGTTTTCGAGAAAAAAAATTTGACAGGAAAAAAGTGTCGCTCTTTTCATGAACTGAAATATTTTAAGTTGATGACTATTCAGGTTAGGAAATCTGTCACAGTCACAAAATACTGCGATGCAAGCACGCGCTGAGGTCACATTTTCATGCCCTATGGCCGCGAATGCGTTGTAAGTATTTCTTATTGTAATAATAGATATTATTCATTGCTTTACAAACACAAATTCACTACTTTAAAACAAATTCTTTGCTCTAAAATACAAATTTATCGCTTTTTAATAGTAAATTTACTGATTTAAAAATAAAAATAATATAAGAAAATAATTTTTGTTTTAAAACAGATAATTTATTTGTAAAGCACTGAATTTGTGCTTTTAAAGCACTGATTTTTTTTATAGCAGTGAATTTATGTTAGAATAAATAATTTGTTTTTAAAACATTAAATTTCTGTTTTAGAAATTCAACAGATAATTTGTTTTTGTTTAGAACATTCCAATTTAGAACATTACAACTTTCCCTAGCTCTGTTTCATTTGCCTCAAATCGGAACAAGATGTACTAATTCAAATTTTGTTTTTTTACTCATAAATAGCTTAAAATTACAAATAGTACCAGAAAGCTAAATAGTTGTTGCGTCATGTGCATTAAAAGAAATAAACATATGTCATAAATAAATATATTTTTAAAAGTTGTTACAATTGTTTCCTCTATATAGACAATAGAGGGTTTTAAGAAAAAGTAGAACATAAAATTTAGAGTAAAATTTAAGAAAAAAATAGAATATAAAATTAGATACATAAAAAGAATAGTTTTGCTGAAGTAATCTAAAGTTTTAGTTAAACACGGAAAATTTCATTCAATACAGATCTGAAAATAATTTTAAACTATCAAAATAATTATGTAAAATGCTCAAACTAATTGCTAAAATATCGAAATTTTTTCAGCATTGCTCAATGTTTGATTAAAATAAAATTATTTTCAGATCTGTATTGAATGAAATTTTTAAATATTTCAGCAAAATCGTTCTTTCCATATATTATAACTAAGAACAAAATTTTTATTTTTCATTCTTCGTAAAAGTAAGTCTTACACCAATCTGTGATAAGTAGATACTTTCAGTGTAACTATTATGATATACGCGGTTGACAGATAATTCTGAAAGCAACTCAATGAAAGATCGTACAATAGCAATAAACTGTCGGTCTTAGTTGGCACGACTTAAAAGCAAGCCACTTCCCTTGAGCCTCTTACTTATCTCTATCCAGAGTATGCAGGACGTGTTGTAGCCACGGGTGTGCAATAAATAGCGGTAAACTGTATTTAAGAGTGGCACTTTCATGAATCGAGATGGATTAAGAAGACAGAACACTCGAGATCGGCTCGAAATGTCATTGCTATACTACAACGCAAAAGCAAGCTTAGTAGAGTTAGAATTACGAGACGACACGTGAATAGCTATCGCACGAGTGCACATATCATCCAAGAAACCGCGGAACTGATCGCATTAATGCCCGACGTGTTGGATTCGCGCAAATTCCCAGACGTGACCGAGCCCGGTATTCACTACGTCTATACTTGGTATTTATGATAATTAGTAGGAATCCACGATGCTAATGGACTAACTCACACGTGTACATGTACTGTGCATCCAAGAAAGCATATGCAGTGTCTGAGCTTGTTCTTTTCTGCCTTTATTCGCACAACTACTTAACTATGGTCAGTTGTCACTCGTAATTATTCGTAATACGTAGAATAATCATTTTTATGTACTTATATCTCTCAAATACGCTATACTTTTTTGCATGTTTGTACAATCTCATTTTACGAATATCAAATTTAAATCTCATATATGTAAGCAGAAAAGTAAACGTTAATAATTAAACTTTACAAAAATTGGAGAATTTTGTTTTTCTTTTCAGATACAATTTAGCAATTTAGAAACAAATTAATACAACTTGGGAAAGAATTAATTCGGTCAATTCTTTTCTAAATATTAAATTGTATCTAAAAAAGAGTTAATCAAATCAATACACGCTTTTCATTTCACTTTGATAGAAAATCGATAGTTTTTAATTATTATACTAATCAATAAATAAAAAAAATTTTCTTACAATTGTTTTCTTAAATCAAATAAGATAGTTCTTAATTGTTTTTACTCATTGAACACAAAAATTTCGATAAAAATTCTGTGACATACCTATACAACAATTACATCCAATTTTTATTTTGACTTCCAACTTGTGACAATTAAAATATAAGTTATAATTAACTTTCTTCAAAGTTTTACAAGCGACCTACTTTGTGATTTCATAAAGAAATAACTATACAAATAATAAAATTTATTTATGTAATTATACAAAATCTACAAAAAGAAATCCGCTACATTTAGGTTTTCAAAATTTTTCTGATTATACAAAAATGATGTGCTGCGACATTTTGAATAATAGATATGAAAAACAGAGTCAACAGAGAATACACATATTTATCAATGTTATCGAAACAATATTATCATTATCCAAACATATCATACCAATGTTATTATTATCAAATCATACCATAATTAATGCCTGTTAATTATCGATTGCAATGACAAACAGCAGTATCACTTCTCGATGAAGTAATAATTAAGAAACGAATAAAAATAACGAGCATTTAATTTCCTTATTCCTCATGCTATCAAAACTAGATATGTTCTTTATAATAATTCTCTATAATAATTCTCTATTTCTCATCCGCCGCTCTCTCTCTCTCTCTCTCTCTCTCTCTCTCTCTCTCTCTCTCTCTCTCTCTCTCTCTCTCTCTCTCTC
>NW_012130073.1:2077722-2087333 GCF_000143395.1 Atta cephalotes
TTACCTTCTACTGTCTATACTAAACTAATATATATTCTTTATTAATTAATTACTTACTTACTAATTAATTACTTACTTACTTCTTCTACTCCGTCCGCTCTCTCTCTCTCTCTCTCTCTCTCTCTCTCTCTCTCTCTCTCTCTCTCTCCCCTCCCCCTATACTTAAGGATATTATAATAATCAATCGCGTCGCTCGTAGCGCGTTAATTAGTGAAAAGAAAATTGATTGCTAATGTGTAATATATGTGGATTGATAAAAAGCAATTAATACAAGAATACTAATTACTCCTCCGTTTTTTCGATCTAGAAATACGTGTGGCGATCGTGCGAAAATTGATCGGGTTAATTACATTTTATGTTGTATAATGCAATGATTTATCGATGAGACTATTCATGGGGCAAATTCTTTGACTTTTTCCGACAGAACCGGTAATGCAATGATTCTTATTATCGGAAACGCTCAATGGACAAGATATGAATCCACTCTCTCGTATCATCTTTAAGAAACAAAATATCTTTTCAGAAATCCGTTCCTGCGTGAGGAAGTAAATTAGAATATAACTGTGATATTTTGCAATTCAATTTAATTAATGGTCAATTAATCTAAAAAAAACATCGTAATTTTATTGCTGGTGAAAGTTACATGACGAATCATTTTTTTATGTATATGTAAATATAAGATTAATAATGTTTTAAGATACTGATGTCTTCTCCATTATTTAATTAAATAAATACGATATCATATATGCATGTATAGGTATTTTATATTATAAGATTATACACTATCATTCAAAAGTTTCGACATACTTTCCGTTTATAGAAATTTCGCAATATAAAAAAATATGAATAGATTTTGTATGCATTAATTTTTTATTTATTACTTTTTTTTAAACTAAAAAAAAGAACTTATTTTTTCTTAGATTTTTTACTTCTTCAAGCATAATCTCTTTGATTTTGATTGATAAAAATCATACTTTTGTCATTTTATAGATAAGTTTTTCAAACATCTTGATCAAACACTTGTGTTTAATTTGGCAATTAATGTCTACGAGAATATTGATACGTTTCCATATTCTTTTATTATTAGTAGTCATCATGTCTAAATGTTTATCGGTGTTTAATACAAAAATTTAAATTCGATATTTCTTTCAATCAATATATACTTGTGTATTTAAAAAAATTTACTTTTGATTTCTGTTTATAATTATTTTTCAGCAATTCATGACTCTATTGAACACTTCCGTAATCGACAATAAGAGAGAATATCATATCATAATTTCATATTTTATACATAAAAAAATAGAATTATAAGGCACGCTAAAACTTTTGAATGGTATTGTATGTACAAACTTCTCAATATTAATTAAATTTTAATAGACATCAAATTTTACATTAATAATTTTAAATTTAAATTAAACTTGTTCTCTACTTTTTCTCAATTAATTCACTATAATTTATTCTTTATTCTTCCTTTAATTATTAGCAATCAGTTATCTTTGAATTTTTATGTCAAAAGTTACTAATTTTTATTCAATTTATCTTCCGCGATTTTGAATTTTTGACATTGACATTTTGTTATACTTTTTACAAAAAAATTGTAAATTCTGAGAGAAAAAGGAAAAAAAAAATCTCTCTAAAAATCTACTAATTTGTCAAGGCATTCAAAAGGCTTTTACCTTCTGCCTTGGAGAAGTTTAACCTTGACAAATTACGCAAGTGCTCCGCAAGAGAGAGGATTGTTGGGTACGTGCTACCGTTTATCATTAGCTATTCTAAATCTCATTCACGAGTAATCAACGACGAGGATTCCCTAGCAGATCAAGGAAATTATCACATCATGATTCAAGGTAATAAGTCGAGAGCTGGTTTCTGTCTTTAGTATCTTATTCTACTAACGACAAGCGTGATAAATGCATCGCATCGTAAATGCTGTCTGTTATAGCATTTCTACTTGGAAACATTTTTAAATACAATATTCTGTTTATGCCGAACATTTGTAGGAATTGCACGATTTGAGAAATGAATGAGTCCGACAAGTATAATCGCTAAGTTAAATAAAATTTATAACAACATTTGCTTCTTACCCTAATTATCGGAAATGAAAATATATTTTCAGAGAAATATCAGAATTAATTACAAATGCTAATAATATCAAGATATAAAAGAAATGATCAAATTGGATAAATTTGTTTCTTGCCAGTCTTATCTTATTTTGTTATCTTTTGAGAGCTTGTCGAGTCTGATAGCTTAATAAGCATTCTAAGAGAGGAGAATTTTTTTCTAACATTAATTAAATAGATAAGATCAGATTTCTCATAACAATTTGATTTCTTCATAACAACGCGATAACGTTTATGTGGTGCTGTAATTTGGACAACGCGATAACGTTTATGTGACGCTATAATTTTCACAACTTGCGAATGTTGTAAAATAATCGCAATTAAATCGCTTTGTAAAAATCATAAATCGTAAAAAAGACATTTGCACAAGATTATTTTACAAGAGGAAAGAACAATTTTGCTACAAATTTAGCTAGATTTACAGATTTACAGAAAATAATTTTGTTAGATCATCAAAATGTAGGTTATCTAAGCTAATTGCTAATTGCTAAAACTGTAAAAACTTTTTGCAGCATTGCTTATTATATTCATTATATGTGAGCATCCTGTATCATTATTTTCACAGTACGATAAAATTATTTTCATATTTATATAACTAAATTTTTAGATATTTTAAAAATGAAATATTGAAACGAATTGTTGTACCTTTCTTATCTTTATTGCGGATAGGATCCAATTTCCATCAGCTCGTTCTACGTTGAATTATGAATTCAAACGATTTGAATTTAAAAAATATATTAATGTTTTGAGATCAATGATCAATCTGCAAAACCAACGAGTATTTCTGTCATCTTGTCACATTAATCCATTCATCCGCACATGTACACGACGACAGAAAATTTCATCAGAATCTGATTGAAATAAACTTGACACTACATAAATATTGCTTTACTGCTAGATACATTTGTTATCATTTCATTAAATAATGGTACATGCATGTGACTATATATATTTTTTTCTACGGACAATCTCTAAATATACATTTACAGAATATACATTCTACAAAAAAATAACATAATAAAAAAAATAGTGTTGACAAATTTTTAATTTATTTTTTTAATAATATCAATATTAAATTTTTTAAATTTTGAATTATTGGAAACTAATTATAAAAGACATCTTAAATATTCAAATTTTTATTTCATTTAAAAAATTTTCGTTTCAATTCAAGATTTAATTTTATCAAGATGAAAGTATTGAAAATTAAGATATGAAAAGTGACAGGATTCAATCAAAATGTTATAATTATGTTATTTGGAGATGTTTTAAAATATAATATTAGTTATATAATATTAGTTAACACTGTTATTTGATATAATGTTAAAGTGATACTTAATATAATAATTGTTGTAAAGAAAATTTCTCAAGTTATAACTTACTAAACTGATTTGTTATCTTTATTCGAGATAAAACGTCGTATCACTTGGCGCCAAGCAGTACTGACTCCACATGAATAATCATGCAATTACGACACAGTACTCCAAAAGGAATTACATAATACACCGCGAGCGAATGCAGCAACTTAATCACGGAAGTATGACAAATTGTTCTCAGCATTCCTAATCGCAGAAGAGATGACACATCAGTGATACATGCACTTACCACGCCATATTGTGATGTACATTGTATTGCAAGAAAAATATATACATATATATATCTAATAATAGTGCAATTAATAATATTAGTGTTGGATGACGCTTCTCAACAATATTTTCGTTACTATATTTTCGTTAAATATAATCAAAGTAAAAAAATATGCTTAAATTTTTCAATATTAACGGTATTCGATAAAAGTAAAAAAATTGCAAAAAGTTTTAATGATTAAAACCGAGATTGATTAAGTCATTTTGATATTAATATACTAAGAGTAAAGTCTCTCTATTTTCCTTTTAAATAAAAAAGACATATATTCGAGATAAATATTCGAGATTATAGATGGAAAAAACCGAACTGTCACATTGTCATGTAAATATAGAGTAATTTATATACACGGAATTTTTTGGTACAAGAGATAATTCGCAATCAGCTGTGATATAATTTGTAAATAGTAAGATATCCTTAGATAATCGAGTCTTATGATTTCTCGCTCAAAATTTATGATTTTTCGCGCTACCAACGATTTATATAAATGAATTTCAAATTATCCCCGATATCTTGAAACATCTAAGAGTACCGACAGTAAATGGTTAACTGCTTGAACGAATCTCGCATGTAATGTACAATTAATAAGATGAAGAGAAATAGCTTTAGCAAAAGAATTAAAAAGCATTTTTGAAAAAAGAATTTGCCGAGAACATCCATTTGATCGAGTGATCTAATTTTGATTGATGTACATACTCAGAAAGAATGAAATATTTGCTGAAATATTTAAAAAATTCGCTAGATACAGAAAATAATTTTGTTAGACTACTGAAATAATTATGTAAAGTAATGATCGATTATGGATCATTTAACGTAATTTTATCAATTCGTGTAAATTTAAAGCCAATTTTAAACGCTATCTATTCGCAAATTTGGAACAGAAGTCTATTTATAATTTTACGTGTCCTTTAGCATAAAAAACATTTGAAAAAATAAAATTCACATATAATATATATCAGAATATACATTTATAGATACTTAGAATACATAAACGTTAATACATAAACTTATAAAAATTTTATCTTGAATTTTATCGCTGATTGTAGATCGTCTAAAACGGTTCGACGATTAAACATTTAAAAAGATTATTAACTGAATTCAAGTCTCAATTATTACGAATATATAGAGTGTATTATAAGAATATCATAATTTCGAGGAATAATTGAAGAAGAAAACAGTCTGCTTTTTCTTTTTAAATATTAACAATGATTAAAAAGTTGATTTTATTTTACAATTATAATTATAAAAAATTAAAGGTAAAAAAATTTTACAGAATTTTATTAATATATTTAAACAATTAAACATCTTACAAGTTGGACCCATAATTGGACTGTCATCTTAGGATGTTTAAACTTGCTAGAATATAAAAAATTTTGCCAACATTATTTAAGTTTCTTTCCATAATTATTTTAAATCTAACAAAATTATTTTCAAATCCGCACAGGCGTATCTAGTTAAATTTTTAAATATTTTTCAGCAAAATCTTCCGTGTAGTAAACAAGATTTGAATGAAATTGAATAATTATTAAACAGGATTATCAATAATCAACTTTAGTGTGCAGCTTGAACAGCTGCCATTAATAAATTAACGTATTTCTCGATATTATCGAATAAAGTTAAAATCAATACAGTTAAAAGCCTGCATGAATAATAAATAAAAAAGCTGAGATGATTACGATCCTTTTAATATTACATGTCAAATGATATTAATGTTGATTGGCAATTACATCAATTGAGTATTCTACAGAGCTAAATACATTCATTAATCGTTCAGTAATTGTTACAAGATTTCACTCGACATCTTGATAAAGGTTTGCACTTGCAATTCAGCGCCGTAAAACAACGGCTGCGATCGTCCCGAGGCATCCACGTCGACAAAAGAGCCTCGTAAATCTCGCGTCATCGCGTCGCCGTGGATTTAAAACCGGTTGGAACCTGCTGTATAACCAGCAATAACTCACGAGTTTTACCATGATTTTCGTTCATCATAATGTACATCGTCGCGTGCCATCGAAGTGCGATTACATTTCTGTGAGCACAATCACTATCAAGAATGTTTCTCGCGAAAAAAAAAACGTGCCTCGTGTTTTCGAAATTTGCACCTGTTTCCAATTTAATATCCTTTTAACCTTCCAAAGCTGTCGGTGAATTTTGAATTCCTTCATTTATAAATAAAAATCGAATTATCGAATACTAAAATAAATTCAGTATTCATTCTATTTTATTAAGTTACATCATTTTGCGTCGTTGAAATTAATTAGCGTCTTTCAGTCTGTAACATAAATGTGACTCACAGTTTTAGCACCAGTTAGGTGTGTTACAGATTTTAACGTCAGCTTCGAAAGATTCAAAATAATAGATTCGTTTATTATATCGAAATTTCAATGAACACATAAATTTGATAATATATAATATTATATAATTTTGGTTTTGCATAAACAATGTAATTACTATTGCATTTTTGTATAATTATTATACGTATAAAATAAGTTATTGTATTAGCGCAAAAGAGAAAAGATCATGAGATAAAGATAAATCATTATTTCTAATAACTGCGTGAATTAACCTTTCGTAACAATCTTTCTCATTTGTGTAATAATGGAAGTAACATCCTAATGGTGAATTCTATTGCTATCGCCAGCACTCTAGTCGAATGGATTAAAACGAAAGTTTCCATGCGTGGCACGCAACCGAGTTTGTCGGAGAATACTATTTTGAATTCAAGGACCAAGGTACATTGCCTTCAGTGGATCAGTGCCACGATAAAGTATCAACGAATTTCAGCGCTATATCACACGCCTTGAACATCCTATGATTAAACGGCGCATATCCGTGAAAATGTGTTACTTTTAACGTCTACTATTCCTATCCACGTGGTATACGATACGAGTCTCTTATTTGAATAACTAAACAAAATTATTTTTAGACCTATATCTATCTATCTAAATTTTTAGATTTTAATTCTTTCCGTGTATTATTTAATCAATAAGTGTCTCTAGTATTTCAAAGAAAAAAAATGCGAATGTTCTAATCGTGTATTATACTATTATAAGAATTAATTCTTAAATTATTATCATTCAAGGTTACATTTATAATAATAAAGAAAGCAAGATTGAAGAAACTGTTGCAGATTGTTACAATGACACTCGTCGCTGGAATTTATGCAATCGACTCGCGCGAAATGCGGACGAAACACGTCGTGAAACGAATCTTTCCGTGTTAAATTTGTAATCGTGCGCAATTACCCTTTCGACCGCGCAGTTCGTTACACAGAATTATAAACTAATTATATTTTCATACCGCTTTCATGCTGTCCAAACGCTAGCATATACTTCCCTGGTATATTCCTTGATGAAAGGTCTCGCCTAAACATTCACTTTCTCAAACCGTGTATCAAGTGTACCGGTTGTAACCTACATAACTCACAGTTACATACGTGGTATCAAATGTATATAACGTATATATGTATGTATATGTATGTATAACAATATATATATATATATATTCGATAATAAAACGCGTGCAATATCGGTAATATTGCTAAAAGGAATGAGAGCATTTGTGTGTGAAATAAAATAAATAATTATGCTTTTCTGTAATTCTGTAATGTAATTACAGAACGTAATTAATCTTGTATATGACTGTGGTATAAAATTAATTGCTGCGGTTGTCATATAATCCTATTATATGTTTTAGAATAGCTACTTTACATTCAAATTAAAATATCTCAGCCATATCATTTTAAGACATTTATAATTCTTAAGAATGTGTCACATCCATTTTTATAAATGTGTTAATTTATACTTTAAATCAATAATGCGTAATCTGCGGCTCATCTGTGAACTTTTTTGCGGCTCACAGCCGAAAATATAAAATTGTATTTTCTATTTTTATAATAAAATAACCATTACGCTGCCTGAAAGATTTTATTTATTTTTAAAAGTAAAAAATGATCTTTAAAAAAAGTTGCACATTATTGCTTTTTGAATAAATTATATACATATGAAAATTATATTCATATAACATTCTATTTTTATTGAACAACACATTAGTTATTTACTTTATTTGTTATTATTTTTTGTTGCTACAATATCAAAATTAAAAAAATAATTACAAATTTTAATAAATATAAATAAATCATCTTAAATCATCTTAAATACTTAATTTAAATATTTAAATTTAAAAATTGAAATTTTTATTATTTTATTAGCACATTTCCATAAATCTCCAACACGGAACAGATAAAAAAATACTACTATTAATGAAATAATTTTCGATTCACGTTCTAAATTGCCATTAAATTTTTCATATTACTTTTAAATGTGTATCTACAGAAATCTAGAATAATCCGTAATTCTTTCATGATTTTTTTCATCACTTAAAAAATACGCAATACATTCTTTTTACACATAAATTTCTTTTGTTTTTTTTTCCTATTTATAATTTTATTGTCACCTACTTCCAGAATAGCTAATACTAAAGAACGAGCTCCGATAAAATCTCATAAAATTCTTACAAACTATCGAGAACTTTGCGGCTCATTCGCTCATCAAAAATGCGCGGATCATCTTAATGGATACTCATAAGAGAATCGCTTGCAGTATTCCGGTAGAATTCTAGCACGTCTTTTTAACGGCAATATTAAAATTCAACGCGTTGAATATATCAGAAATTTACCATCGTATGCTGAGTTACTTTCGGTGCATATTATTTTTCTGTCTGACTAGTTTTTAGGTAAATTAGGTTTCTAGACGTTTTAATATATCCAGTTAAATAAAATATTTATTTGCCGAACAGGCAAATCTCATCAACAGGCAGGTCTCATCGAAAATAGTCAAAAATAAAATAGTATTTTAGTCAATCAATCGATTTCATTTCGACATAATTTATGCTGCATAATTACTCTGGCTTAATTATAAATTTTTGATAAAAATAAGAAATTAAAAACAGGAAATTCAATTATTCAAGGAATTTGAAAAAGATATTTAATAAAAATAATTAATACAAATTTTTAATTGAAGTTTCATTTTAGATTTTTTTTCCCTCCATTCTCTTTCAATTGTTCAATTCAATATAATATTTTCGATATTACATCTTCAATAAAAAAAGCAAAGAAAATTGAAAGAATTATCGCAGATTATAATAAATCTAAATCTCTTTTTATCAATATGTACTCATATCGAATTTCAAATAATATTTATATTTTTGTGTAAATTTCATTGTATGTAACTTCATTTTTCGAACAACAAAGTACAATTTTACGTAGATTTGAACTAATTTTTGTTTTAATATTTTTAATAAAAACCCTAGGAAACACAACGATTTTACAGAAATATTAAAAAATTTAATTAGATACAAATCCGAAAATAATTTTGTTGGATCATCAAAATTATTATATATTATATATACTACAGAAAGAGTCTGGTTGCATTAATTGAAATTCTGAATGAAAATGCATAAATCAGAATTTTTGGTTAAATCTTATAATTCTATCTAAGATAATAAAAAATTTGATTTAATTAAAATTTTCTGATCAAGTTCGCCCATTTTCAAAACAAAACATTTTTTCTCAATATGTTTACCATTCAAGCTTGTTGAAAAAAATTTTAACATTTTACTAGTCATTGAGTATTCTCAATAATATAATTAATTCGATAACCCAAACAAAATTATTTTTAGAGCAGCATCTAGTTAAATTTTTTAATATTTTTAGCAAAATCATTCTTTTTGTGTAATGAAAAGCTGAAAAATTATGCAAGGTTATACATTAGAGAAAAATTAAATCACAGAATAGTTGTATATAGAACAGTTGTAATATTTGTTTATTAATATATTTTTAATATTTATATA
>NW_012130073.1:2087353-2094572 GCF_000143395.1 Atta cephalotes
TATANATAGTATATTNTTATTATATATTATTATTATATATATATATTATATATATATATATTATATATATATATATATATATATATATATATATATATATATATATATACATATATATTTATAATATTTATTAACATATCAAGTTTTTAAAAGGTGGATCTTTCAATCAGTTTAGAATAGATATGTTCAGTTTATAACAGATAAACTCTTCCTGAGCAAAAACCTAACCAATGAATATCTCTAATTCGTCTGGCGCGCAAAGCCAAGCTTAAGCGAAGACGAAGAGAGAGAGAGAAAGAGAGAGAGAGAGAGAGAGAGAGAGAGAGAAGAGAGCACCACCATGAGATGTCTAGTCGTGCGAATACCTAGAGGATTTGTTGGTCGAGAGGAAGAACAATCCCGACACTGATTACGATTCTTCGAGCGGCCGTTTGATGTTCAGCGCGGATTGAGGGTCAGCGAGGGCGGAATATCTTTTCGTGAATATCTTTTTTTTTCGGCATGCGCGCGTGTGGGCGTCACGCCGTGACCGCCAGGGAGCACGTGATTTACGCACGCGAGTGAGGTCACGCGTAGCCGCGAGCGGGAAACGAAATTGGAGCCGATACGCTCCGTGTGAAAAAGCTACCGAAATAAACTGACGCGCGCGCTCGAAGACGAGAAACCGCCAATTAGACTTCTTCCTTAAGCACGAAACCAGTCTACTACTGGACTGGAAAGACGGCAATGATCTCGAGTATTAAAGTCAAAATTGATCAAATTAATCAATTAATAAAAAATAATGTAAGTAAAAATTGTTTAAATATTATAAAATAAATTTCATTCATCCTTTTTATATATGAGAAATTATAAAAATAAAAGCTTTATTTATATTTAAAAATTTTATATTTGAATTTTCTTAAAAATTGAAAGTGTAGGCAAAAGAGAATGTCAAATTGATCTTTTTCCTATTATTCATTCAGTATGAAGAAATCTACAGAGAACACATTAGTAAAAATTTAGAAAAATGATTAGAGACATTTATTTTTAAGAACTTCCTCCCATGTTAAAAAATGATTGCTATATATTAGCTGTATGTTCGTGAATAGTTCGAAATAAATCTCAATTTATAAGCATCTACGATTAACTTCTTACATCATTCAAAGAGAATCTTACAGTAAGAAAGAAAAAAAATTATCTTCTTACTCAAAATATTCTTTTTCATTACCTAACTAAATTTTATCAATTTTTCTTCAAAATATTAATGTTTAAAAACAGAATATAGAGCAAAATAACAATTTGCATGAATAAGCTCTTCGCATATAATTTTTTTCAACTCATATAAAGTGTTCAATCTATTACTTCCTACGAAAATTTAATTTTTTAATAATTGTATAATTTAACTTTCTGATTATTTAATAATTTTTATTTTTCATATAACAATTTCCAATAATTAACGTGTGCATTCTTGTATGAATAATTCTATCTGTGATTCCCTTGTTTTGTTATAAATGGAAGAAACGATTTCAGTTCTTTTGAAACATATAAGTGTTGGCGTGAGAAGTAAAGGAAGAATGTTCCTCAAGAGGAAAAAAACGTCTTCAACAAAAAGAGAAAAGAAAGTCAATTTGTTTAAAACAAGGGGAGTAAAAAAAGCTGACCTTTGACTACCCGATACAGAAGCATTACGATATTAATTCGCCGGAAGTTCGTTCGACCGGAAGTCAACGAGTTTCTCCGGTAGGCCTGTTGGAAAGACGGAATTCGATTTACATCGTGACACGATTGCGCTGCGATTGATCCTCGTGTCAAGGCCGTACGATTAGATTACCGGACGTGCCTCCGACGTGCGCGACAATTAAACCGGCTAATTTATGGGCCACAAAAGTGCGCGCTTACGTATCAGACCTGTGACCCGCGACCTAACTCCCAGAAGGGAGAAAGAGAGCGACATTCAGTCGTAGTCATCATCGAAGATGACAGCGGAATTAGCCAGCAATAACTATAATACCGATTATGATAGCGATAACAATAATATATTACCTAACATCGTTACAAGGTTGATAGACTATAATTAATGTGATTAGACATTCCGCTTTCAGCAAATTCAAACATGTAATAAGTGACTTTATATGTAATTTTCTGTAATTTATTTTTCCATGAAAAAATAACACACTATGCTGCATATAAAAATAGATTTACACATTTAAACGTGTAGTATAAAGTTATTTTTACACGGAATACTAAATCACGTAAATGAAGGCATTGCACACTTGGATTTAGATTTTAGAATGATAGTTTCGCTTTCAATGTAATGTTTCTCACTACAAAGTCAGTGTCAGAACATAAATAATTATCTTTTAAAAATAAATTACTATTACTGTTTTTATTTTTATCTATATATTCTTTTTCCTAATCACTCTGAAATAAAATTGTCTCACTTTGGATCCGAAACTAGTCACATTATTAGAATCTCATTCCAATATTGAGAAAAAATTCTAATTGAAAACGAACGGAAACCAGAAGATTCTGATCAATCAAATCAATCAAAATTTTAATTATCTCATTCGTAATAGATTTAACTAGAAAATTCTGATTTTTAACTAGAATTCCATTTAATAATGCAAGTTGTTTTCCAGGGAGGAAAAGACAAACTCCGCTTATGCTCATTTCTACTAATGTAGATTAATTTTAATATCGATTGAACTTGTTATCGTTCTCTAGTTCTGAGAATTAAAGTAAATTAAACCGAGATTAGAATTAATCTACATTGATAGAAATGTGAATATTAGGAGTCGTTTTCACATTCGCGCTTTATCATCTCAATATTATCACTTTATGTAACACTGACGTCAAACCATTTGTATTCATAACAGAGAAAAAAAAAAGAGAGAAAATGAGAGGAAGAAGAACTGCTTTTTCTCGCGCACGGAATCGTTTTAACAAAGTGCCTCATCAAACGGATTTATACGTCAGCTTTACGAGCAGGCGGATTTAAATGCTGCCATTATAAGCAGAATTTTACTTTTGAATGTGTAAATATTTCGTGACGTCATGATTTCAGTAAACGAGAACGTGACAAAAGAATTAGAGAAAACTAAAATTTATATGTATGTACAAATAGGATTTCAGAGTGAATGTTTTATGTCCATTTCCATCAACGTAGCTTAACTTTAATCATCAAGAGATTTAACTTAATATTTATATCTTTTTCAAATTTTTACAATTAGAAGAAAATAAAAAATGAGTTAAATCAAAATTAAAATTAATCTATATTGATAAAAATGGAGATATTAATCGATTAATAAATCGAAAATAAATTAAATAATCGAGAAATTAAATTCATTTTATAAAAAAATATAAAAACTATTATACAATTTCGCAACAATTAAATAAAAGAAATAATTTTATTTTTTAGTCAAATCAGATCTTGGTATGTGTTAATATTCAATATGAAAATTTGCAAATATATTTTTCAATTCTATATACACCACTTTAACTGAAAATAAGATTATGTCTCTCATTTGATTTATTTTTATCAGTCTAAAATTTCACTTGTAACAATATTTTTAGAAAATTACGCTCTCATCGACGTCATTCACGAGTGCTTCCTGGTTAGCATCGACACTCGAGAGAACATTGATCTATTCATTTTTATCGCGATCACCGCGCTTCCTATATTGGAGCACTTCCGCCACGCGATCGTCGCGCACATGATTACGTTCAATTGGAAACACGCCTTCCCTTCCTCGTTTACCCGCAAATCTATTGCGTACATTTATTCAGATAAATGTTTCCTGAAAAAAACGGCACTTTCCCGATCTGCGTCTATCACGAGTTTCCTCGCGGACGATAAACAAGTTTGAAAGTCGTGCCGCGGCTTACCTAACCTCGTTGCGGGACTACTGCGTCGTAGATCAGGCATGAGCTGCACTCACCTGCATGCTGTCGGCGGAGATGATCTCCCCGGAGAAGCGGTGCGCTAACTCGATGGCCAGCCGTGATTTTCCGGATCCGGTGGCGCCCAGAATTACCAAAATTGGCACACGCGGCATAGACATCTCGTTATGATCGACCATCATAAGCGCGATACTGGGCGCATGCGCCGTGTTTCACCGCGAGCGCCCGCACGATTCGCTCTGCCGCGCAGGCGCGAGGAACGCGAACCGCGCGCTAGATTTCAAAACAATGGGAAACGAGAACGACGATGATGTAAACGATTCCCTTGAGCCTTTCGTACATGCCGCGTGCGAAAGGTCGTATTTTATTCACATTTCTAGCAGTGTAATTTATTTTTAACCTCGGTTTAATTTCCTCTTTATTTTTTCTGATTCCTATGTTCATTACTAGTATAATTTAGATTATTTTTAGTCTCGATTTAACTTACTTTGTATCTTTTTCTAATTTTAAGAATTAGAAAGAGATAAGAAGTAAAGTAAAATAAAGATTAACAAACTAGGCGATTGAGATATTTCATATATAAAGTTATAATTTCGTTCGTAATTTTACGTCATATTTATAATTTAAACTGTAATATATATAAAATTATATCATAAATAATAAGTACTAGAGATTATTATAATGCGCGCATGTGCTTTAAAGTTTAAAAAAGTTATCTAAAAGCTTAAGATACTCTCTAAATCTGAATCAGTGGATAATCACTGATACTACTGGTAATCAGTGAATTAAATAAAAAAGATCCCTAACCTAGCTAATCTTTATTATATGATCTAATTCATGTTTTAGTTTAATTATTAATCATTAAATTTAATTCAATGAATGCAATATTGGAAGATTGAAATTAACGTGCAAATGTCAGTATTTTAGTTACGTACAATGTTCAAATATTTTTCCTTTTTTGAACTTCACTGATTATCAGTGCCACTGGATAATTAATGACTATCCACTGATTCAGATTTAGAGAGTATTTCTTGTCTATGAAACTGTCACAGAAATATGTTTAATATTTTTAAATTATCTTATGCTCCAATTTACTTAGCAAAAATTTAAATTCATATATAATCGATGAAATACCAGAAGAACATAATAAGCAAAGAGGTATTACCTCTTCGTCGATTATTAACAGACATTCCAAGAATTTTCCATGAATTTTACAAATGTCCGAGAATTCTTGAAAAAAAAAAATATCGATTATAATTATAAACTTATATTTATGAACTATATTTATAATCTATGATTATAACTCAGCAACTCTCAACCTTAAGCAAATAAAATATAAAATTTTAATTGCAAGAATTATAATTTTATTATTTTTTTCGTTCTGTATACATGCGCGTTTTGTGTATTATAATATAATAAGTACATAAAAATTATACGCAAAGTTATGTAAATACTAAATTATTTGACCCTGGCCTATTAAGTACTTGCTTTTATTTCTTATTAACGCATTTCCGCAAATATTATTTTAATTATTATATAATAATACGTTGTTACGACAAAATGATAAAAATGTGAGACTTCGATAATAGATTTTTTTATCTGTATTATTATAGATTTTTATATCTGTATTACAAATTGACTCTACCATTGCATTGTCATCAATATACATTGTAGACAGTAATATTAATAGTTATATATGCTCCAAAAAATGTTTTATTATATATGTTTAACCTTTACTTTTTTCCAGAAAACCTTGAAAATATCTTTAAAGCGTTTTTTAAGAAGTGTTATAAAAGACGTCTTTAGAATATCTTTTAGGATGTAAGTAATTGTCAGCATTCGTTAATCAACTTATAAGTAGAAAGACAGAAACGCAACTTATATAAGAGAATAAGAAATGAAATTTATTTACTTATTGAAGAAAATTTTATATGACATTTTAATAATTACAATATATTCAAAAATAAAATCTCGATATATACTTGCGGAAAAAACCTTACTAAAATTTTATATCCAGTTGTGTTCTCTAACTGCACCTTTACAGAAATCTAACTGGCCAATTTAATACTAAAAGACAATAATTAATTACATATTTTAAGTATTGAAAGCACTATTGTTCGATGCTTTTAATATTCTAAATAAGTAATTGATTATCTTTCAATAATCAATTAGCATTATATTTTTGTAAAGGTATTAAAACAGTTCAAAGCTTACATAAATTTTCGCATATATCTATTACTCGAATTATTCATATAGTACAACTCTTCGTGGCAGACACATTACGATGATGACGCAATCATTTCTGCAAATAGCATCTGTTCGTGACGCAATAAACAGTTATATCTTGGAGGCGTTTCGTGATATTCGAGTTATATTGATAAAATAAAATGGGGATTTGCGTGAGAAATACTTATTGAAATGTTGAGTAATATATGCGATGAATAATATATGCGACAATGAACAAACTCTGCGAAACCGCCATGTATCGACATACAAATTGCGTACATTACTTGATCCAAAAACTGATACAATTTAATATACATTAAATACATTGATGTTGATTTGAAGCACCTCTAATATATATACGCAGTGAAGTAATACAATTTTTAATAAACTGCCAATCTCTATTACTCTAATCTGAAGCTTTCGAATATATAAATTCGTGGACATGACCTAAGTTAATAAAATTCTAAATATAATCACTGGCATCTTCACTTTGGCTTTTAACATATACTATTTCAAGATATAACTATTGCTATAAATATCTACGAGACATTAAGTTATTTCATATCAAGTAGCAACTATTATATTTTTGTGAATATTTATATACAAGACATGTGCGTTGTACAGTGTCGCTTTTTAAAATCTGTTCTTAATTGCTCTTTTTATTCTTTTTCTTAATTTTTGAATTTTTTTTAAAGAAAAAGCTCATCATTCGTTTAATCTTTTCAATTCAAAATTTGCATTTGTTGTGTAGTAAACAGTGTAGTAATCCAGAGAATCTTTCAACGTTATTTCTTGAACATTAGTACAGAGATATTCAGGCAAAATCTCGGTCTTGACCTTAGATGAAGACTCGACTCGCTCTGTAAACTCGGCTACGTAAAAACGCTTGCTGATTTCTTATGAGATCGTTTCGGTAGTTCGATTACTTCTGAACTCAAGTCTCGAAATTATATAGCTGTTTTCGTCGCGATCAATCATATATATATATATATATATATATATATATATATATAGTCGTCGTAGTAGTTCGTTAGGTTAGTTATACTACTCGACCGTACGGTACGGTACCGTAAGGACGGACCGGACCGGAACCCGGTCGTACGTTCGTTGTGTT
>NW_012130073.1:2094592-2099306 GCF_000143395.1 Atta cephalotes
TATATATATATATATATATATATATATATATATATATAGTCGCTGTAGCTTGGTTGTATCATGCCACGTGGCCTAAGAGGCGCCGAACGACGGCTGTACTGTGTGTGTGTNTGTGTGTGTGTGTGTGTGTGTGTGTGTGTGTGTGTGTGTATGTGTAAGATAAAAAAGGTATGTAGTGACCCCACTTTTTTTATACATCGTGTGGCACGACATTTATATGCCACATAACAGCATCTAAATATTTTGAATAGTAAAAAAATGATTAAAGAAAGATTTGATTAAAAAATGTATCTCAAGTAAAACAGATGAGAATTTTATTATCTATTTATATGTTAACATTAAAATATTAAAGTTTCAGAAGCTGTTGTTTGTTCGAATATTTTTGAAAAAAATCGATACATTGTAGAAATATATCATTCATGTTGTGATAGGGAAGTTTGCCATTCTGCTCACATAGACGTGAGAATTCTTCTCATTATATATTAATAAATCCGTTAAACAAAACGATGTTTATCGTTCTATATGCGTTCGTATGATTACATTTGAAACCAGCATAGCCGGAATCACGTGCGAAATGATGCAAACAAACTGGATACATCCGTGTGTGGTGCAATATATGTGTGCGCATCCCGACATGTGTGTCGAATGCACTGAACGTCATTCCCGAGTTGCAAATGATTGCACCATTCGAAAGTCTACATTTCGCGGAAATCAATGGCACCAATGATATTCATTTTTATCAATCGATGAATAGTGCAAGTGTGTAAAAAGCTCTTAATAGCGTAAATAATGTTACTATGTTATCAATATACATTTTTCATGTTACGCTGCTCGAAAGATCATTCATGCTTTGAAATGATAGCGATAGATAAATTACTGACAAGAATATTTTTAGCGAGTAATTTAGCAAATTAATTATTTTCATTCGCATCTTTTTACTGTCTTAAATTAGCAGAAATTAACGCATTTTTTTTAACATTCTCTTCGTTTAATCTTTTAACTTTTCAATATATTATCTTTCACAATTCTATGTCTCTTTCATAAATGATCATTTGCATGTAACCTGAAGCATAATAATGTAATTTTAGCCGCTTTATTAAATTTCACGTCGACATGTGATGTCATAATATAGAATTAATGTATATAAAATGTAATGAATACTCATTATATGTGTGTATAATATAACACAATACATCACTATGTGTGTGTGTATGAGAGATAGAATATTCAAATATAAAGTAGCATTTGTTCTATATGACACAACGTTTTCAATCCATTAAATGATTGCGTTAATTAAGCACCGATAAATCATGTGCCTATATCGATAAAAGGTGTCTGTATTGTGACATTTTTCCGTTAATTCTCATTACTAATTGCAAATAATAAAAAATTAAAATATTGTTAAAAGGCTACGTTATGTATATGTCAAAATTATTAATATATCAAATAATCCTTTTCCCAAAAAATTTTATATACATATGTATAAGATTATCTTCTATTATGAAAGTATTAACAATTATATAGGGTTTACGCATTTGTGCAAATCATATTTCTATATTGATTTGCTATAGCACTTGCTAAATTAAATGATCACTTTTAATAAAAGCAAATGTTAAATCCTCGCTGGCATTTAAATCTTCTAATGATACATTCAATATTTCTTGGCGTAAAATCAAGAGTTTCATAAAGTTTAGATTTTACGAGGACGTACATTCCTATTTAGATAGTAAAACATATTCGCAAAACAGTACATCATAATTACAGTGCAATGAAATATTCAAGCGGAAATATTCACGATCGGCGACAGATAATTAAACATCTCGATGAACTAAACTTTTTCTGTGCCATTGTTATTGTATTCTCTATGACAATGACGACAATTGAATTATCATACTGATTATAGCATAATTTTTGCATCGTTCGCTGTACAACGGACATAACATATAATCACGCGGCATAAACAAATTTGACGGCAGTTTGCAATTGGTAAAAGAAAAGTGGAACGTATACGAAATGTGATATACTCGCAAATAAAAAGATTAATAGTCCTTGCAGAAGTCTTTAAAAATTTTGCTAAATACAGATTTGAAAATAATTTTGTTAGGCCATCAAAATAATTATATAGGTCAAACTGATGATATGTTTAAGATTACTGATATTTTGATAGTAAATATTTCTTTTTATGTTTGAGATTACTAATGCTTTGATAGTAAATATTTTGATAGTTCAACAAAATTATTTCCGGATGTGTGCCTAGCTAAATTTTTAGATGCTTTAACAAATCGTTCTTTCCATAAAGTATAATAATAAGTATAAAATGGATTGCTCTTAACCATAATATTTTATCGTGCAATTATAGTCACAAATATTTTTCGCTTGTGTACGATATTGCACAAACGTCTACGCAAAAAGTAACCTCGCATTAAATTGGTTGATTAATAAGAACGCAAATTAACGGCAGTGTAACGTGAATATGATCATTGGCATGTAATGTAGCCCCAACATAATCCAATGCGCGGCATAAGCTGTGAAGCGGAATGCCGACGTAATGCCGACGTAACGGAAAACGTGATGCGAATGCAACTCGCGTGTATCTAATGCAACGCAACGCGGATGCGATGGCGAACAAGGTGAACATTCGCGTTTTGATTTTTATTGTTTAACGTAATGCATCAATGTCAACGTGTTTACCATGCAAATTCGATGTAATGAAGCACAGTGCGATCTGTAGAGGAAGCAGCGCGAATGTCACATAATGGAACTTACAATTAGTGCTACGAATAATAAGTTGTCTCATTTTAGTAATTATCACTTTAAATTAAGAGTAGTCCAGTGTATATTGAAAGTTTAATTAATGCTGTGTGTGCTATATGTTCCATTTTAGTGCTTTATAGATTATGAATTATCGCTCTCTTACTTTAAAAGTGACATAACTAAAAGAAACATAATTTTTTTAATTATCACAAACGAGTCATTACAAAGTTAATATAAATAATATACGTAAACATTATCCCAAGTCAAAAGTAAACTGTCAATTAACTTTTAAAAAAATTATCAAAATTATCACAGATCAAAGAGAGTAATTTTTTAAAGATTATAAAATGAAACGATAAAAAATGATATTTAATAATAATGATAAGAATACATTTTCTGTATATTGTAGATATTATTTGCTTAGTCAATAATTTTTTGTCAAGTTAAAAAGTACTTTTGCTTCTTTTCTGGAAACTTAATGTTTGAGTTGTATCACTTTCAAAAATATTTTGAGATATTGATCTACCCAAGAATTTAATTTAATTATTAACTTGAAATCTTTAAAATTACATTTTAAGTCTGACAATGTAAGTTTTTAAAACCGGAAAATATTTAACATTCACATAGAAATACATTAAGCACCAAGTTTTAATTTCGACCATCTATTAGTATACTATATATATATATATATTGGAAATTTCCACTTACCTGTTTCATATTTTTTTAAGGGAAAGATCTTCCTAGACTTAATAAACCAAATTTGGAGAGTGAGAATCGATCTACGTGCATCATAAATAATAGTACAATGAATTGTCTACCCTATTGAAAGCAGTAAAAATCTCCTCTATTATCTGCACGGCTCAAGAGGAAGGTTTTGGTACATGGCCAGTCATCTCTTTGCAAGTCCTTCTCAAAAATTTTATTCATATATCGATTTAGTCTCACTTATTATCTCTTTTAAACATGCATATTGCTTCTCCAAGTAATATTGATTTGACAATACAGTGAGATCATTCTTTCGCAATATTTCTTTTTAGAAATTATAAAGTTATAATTTATAATAAATAAAATATATTTTATTACTTTACGAAATGAAATTTTATTTTTAACAAATCTCAATTTTGATTAACCCGAGGTTTATCCCATATATTTGCTTTTAAAATAGTTTTTTCGTAACGTTTCGGTAATTGAATATACTGATTGAATAAATGGATTTATTTAGGAAGAAGGATATGAAAAGGGGAAAAGAAAAACACGATAAAATTAAATGCTATATTGTATTCATAAAGTAATTCAAAATATAAATATCAAGGAACTTGTCTGACCCTTTTCTTAAGAATGAAAAATAAACATTATCGTTACTCACTACATTTCTAGTAACAAAATCTGCATATGCAGCGCAAATATTGCTCTCATTGCAAGTTTGCCATTTAACTAACAACTTAGCTGTCATACAATGTCAAAGGATTTAATCGATGAGTTCGTCCAATCATCGGCAGTCTATTTTTTGTTAGTCAATTGGAACTTTTCAATCTTTACTCAATCATGCTCATAATCATCCTTCCTGATTTGCCGGATGATGGAAGGACGAGCTTCCTTTTGGATATTTTAAGTACAACACAAAAAGAATTACATTTCACTTCCAATACTTTTCGAAATTACAAAAAAGAAGATTATTCAGACAGAAATATACAGACAAGTTCTTTTTACATACGATTCTCGTATAAAAAAGAGACGCGCGGAGGCAATTATAAATTGCCCGTTTTAAGGCTATTATGTGTTTTATGTGTATATATACATATATGTATTTATACATATACATTATATACACATATATGTAAATAGTAAATATATAGAAGTATAAATATTATTCCTAAAGTAATTCTTTTCATGTTATTAACCTCTGGTATAAATATTACTCTGTTTCATTTCATCTACTGTACAATATATATATATATAT
>NW_012130073.1:2100346-2114033 GCF_000143395.1 Atta cephalotes
ATATATATATATATATATATATATATATATATATATACATATATATATATATATAATATATATATATAAAATTTTATACACATATAATTATGTACATATACATAATTATATATGTACAATTATAATTAACGTCTATTATTTTTCCTATTTTCTTTTATGTAAACTTAGCTATATAATCTGATAAATTTCTTATTCACCTCTCTGCTATTGCGCCAGAAGTACTTTATCAACTCGCGTAACAGTATCTACTTCGATCGCCATTACAAATCTCTCGTCCGATTAATCGTTATTATATAGGACGAGAGATTATTTTCGATATAATAGCGACGTTGTATATAAAAATAAAGAGGATAAATAAAAATATCTTTCCTTGCTCTCTGGATAAAAAATCTAAGTTACATAAAATATATTCATTGACATTTTAATTCTCACTCTCTATCCTACTCCTGTCAAGACCCTCATTTTCATCACTACTTTCTTTGTCATTTCCACAGTTTCGTTTAAACTTCAAGGATATAAATATAATATGTTGTATAAACTATGTTACATCAAGCTTTTTTTCATACATATATAAAACTCTGTGTAAACAATCGTTAGGTACACGTGGGGGGTACCTAGGTACGTATTATTTAACTGTAGTTGGCAAATTTAAATCTCGCTCACATCTTAGGAATCTGCGCCTTCAAGCTACTATTTTATTTTTTAAACATCATCGATTGAAGTCTAGGAAAAACTCGGGATACGAACCGTTTGCAACGATAATAGCTATGGAGAGCCCGACGAAGAGTAGGCAATATATACATGTACAAAATATTTCATTTCGGATCTATATTTCGGAGTGTATATTCGAAAATCTTAAAAAATTAGAGAAACAAATTATTAATATATAAAGTAGTATCAATATATAAAAAATTTCTATTATGTTTTTGAAATTAAACTCCTCTTCTTATGATTTATGGTCGGGAGGTATCCTTTAAATATGAAATGAAATATCCTGTATAACACATATATAGCTCGTGAAATAGACATACCGAGCCTCACTCCTGATTCTAGTATGAAGAAAACAAGGATGATGAAAATGAAGAAAGAAAACATAAATTTCTGACTTCACAAAGTATCGTATATTGACAAAAAGGAATTTTTCGAAAGTTTATGTGGCAAGGAGAGAGGCTCGTGTGCCAAGTTTATCGTTTTTAATATTAATACGTGCCCCCTTGTTTTGTAATTATAAGTTAAAGCTAGACCGACACAAGTCGATTACAAAAAACTATTCTTTAGAGTTTTATTGTAACTATTATTATTATTAAATTTCTATAGTGTAACTAGCAGGTACGTGTGTACTCGTTAGGATGGATACGAGATATAGGTTTCAAAAAATCTGACTGCGAGCAATTTGTACGATTATGAATTTATAAAGTAGCAGAAACAATGCTGTTTTTAATAACTTCTTATTCATGTACCAAAAAAAAATGTGTGTAGTAACAAAACTTAGCTAGATGAAGATATAAATTCGAGATTTTGCAAAAGAAAAAGATATTACTGTAATCTATTTTGTTGGTGAAAGTTACGATATTTCTTCCTTTCGCCCATTTTTTAATGGCCAATATAAAATTAATTAATTTGCAAAGCGTGCCGACAGCTTACATTTTCTGCTACATCATTTGCTACGTCATTTATGACATTAACGAAACATAATTTGCTCGAAATTTATAAACATGCCATATATTTATGTGAAAAAGAATCGTGAGTTCGAGACGACAATTAAAAGAGATCTTCCATTTATTTTATAGCATGTTTATACAAACCTAATTATTTATCTAATCTAAACACATCTACTTTAGTTAATTTGAATTAACTATTTCTATTTCTAAAAAATTACTTCATAATTCCTATATACACTTTAATCACTTCACTTTACGTAAAAATGAAAAAAGAATATGATCTCTTCACTTTTTGCGAAATTTCTATAGTTAGATTTAATTTTTGAATTGTCGTCTCGAACACATCAAAGAGAATGACAAATGATTCGAGAAAAATTTTCTGAGACAAGAGAAAGATAAAAAGATCACAGAAAAGAGAAAAAACACGATTTATTAATTGCGCGACTTTTTCTCAATCTGCTTTTCCTTTCTCTTTAAGCAATTTTCAATAGAGATCTTTGCCGAGAGAAGACCTAGAAAGCTAGTTAATTAAAAAAAAAAACAATATAAGGAAAATTTGAAGTTATTCTTTTAATTTAAGGTCATCGACTTCCGATGTAATGTCAACCCAATTAATTATTTGCACTAAATATAACTATGGCTGAACAGCCGACTTCAGTCTATTATAAACACTAAATTGATATTATTTGGCACGTTTCAGAGAACTCACAGGTCGGATACACGTGCAAGCAAAAAATACGACAAAGCAAGGATTCACGCGAGAGAAGGCTTCCGTCTCCGTCGAGAACGGAATTTGCTGCGAGGTACATCATCGAGTTTCCTTTCGTTAATCTTATAATCTATAGTGCTGTCAGCGAAGAATCGTTCTTGAATCGCGAGAAGTCGGGTTGAAAAAAAATATTCGCGCCTGGAGTCATTCATTAAAAAGAGAACTTTCAAAGAGACTTTAAAGAATTCATTTTCCATTTATAGTTCGTCATATTAACGACACAAGGAAATTGTCTTTGCACAATTTTTCTTTGCAGGAAAGTCTCATCATTAATCTCATTTATTCTTCGAGTTTTTCGCGAGATAAGCGACATGAAGCGACGTTCGAAATATAAAAAGTAGAGAAATGTATATATTTTAAATCAGAATTCAGTGTAGACAGATGCATTTTTATATTTTGATTGAAAAAAATATATATGTACATACATGTATGCAGTGTTTCGGAAATCGTATAACCGGAAAGAAAATAATTTCTTATATATAAATAGTCGAAACTATAAAATAAAATTTTTTCGTACAAAGTTCTGTTTCTGAAAAAATCGAATTTGAATATTTAAACATGCGTGCACTTGATTAGCCACAATCTGATTTATTCACCTCTTCTTTTATATAAGGAATTTTTCTTTCCGGTTGTACCCTGATTTCCGAAATAATTTGTATGTGTATATACAGTATAAATATATTTTACTTTTTTTTAAGAATCTCTCTCGCGGTCTTTAATAATAATGTATTCTATTTTCTTCCGCCCGCGCCGTCGGGAAACTATTATGATCGCCCGTGTTCCGAACTGCATTACTACGTTGCAAACTGTATTACTATGTTTCATGTGTACTTATAAATATATATATTAAACGTGCAATTAAAAATATTCCGTGTCGTCAAATAATAGTTCCTATTTAACTGTATCCGTTTGCGTGTCGTGTGTATGTCTGTTGTGTACAATAACTATTGTACAATGTGTTAAGTGTGTAAAGAGTTTGGTGTGTGTGTGTGTGTGTGTGTTTGTGTATTTTTCTCGAAAGGCTCTCACTTTCGCGTTCATCTTCCGTTTTTCTATCGTAAAAAATATCCATACAAACGAATACTGTTACCTATAAATGTAATGAACACATTATGTTTCTTTTTGTTGCTTCGTGTTTCTTTTTCTTGCTTTCTTATATCTGTATAGCAATATAAAAAATCTTTATTCGAAAACACTACGATCGCATCTTCGATTAATCAATCCGTCGTTTATGTAACATACATAATTATGCATATTGTATTTGCATGTTATTATTTATTATTTATTATTTATTATTTATATGAAATTATATTAAAAAAAATTTAAGTATAACTTTATATACATATACATACATATAATACACATATATATATACATATATATATATATGTATATATATATGTGTATATATACATATACATACATATGTATATATATATATATATATATACATATATATGTTATATTTTTGTATTTCATGTGCATAACTATGTATGATATACGACGTTGTGTGTATATGTATGTGTTTATGTGTAATATGTGCATTGTAATCGTTGCTCTATATCGCATATCATCTCTTTTATATAAATCGTGCAAAGGCTAACCATCGTACGATCGCGTAATATAACCATTTTGATGTAAAAAGTGCCGGCGACGCGCGATGCTATAGTGAAAGCCGACAACAATAATATTACAATATTACTGTAATATTTACAATATGATTAATAATTGATATTATTTGCTGTTAAAGCATTCAATATTTTTGTTGTGAATAGATTTGCAATATGCATATGTATATAAATATATTCAATTAGTGATGCCTAAATCTATTTATTATGTTGGTATATAGAAACTTATGTGTTAAAAACGTATTCATTATGCGAGATACGGAAAATAGCTAATGAAAATGTTCTACTTAAATCTACAAGAACAAAATGATTAACTAATTAAAAATATAAAAAATGTAACTGTAATATTACTAAAGGCGTCACTAAAATGAAATTTCTGTGCGGGATCGAACCGTGTTATAAAAAAAATCGATCGATCCTACGATTACGCCTGTTTCCTACTTCGCCAATCGAAAAAAAATGGATAATCCGTGGGATTTAGTTCATTTTATTATACCCAATAAAAAAACGCGACGTGAATCCTAAGTCATAGTCGGTCTCGAGATACGGAAAAAGAGAAAAAAAACTAAATTTCGAGTGCAAAAGTAAAAAATAGGTACGAGGCAGTCTAATCATATGAACGAGGAGTTTAATCAAGATGATACGATTAATTGAAATTTGAGAAATAAAAAAGATATATAGAAAGTATAACTAATATTTAATAATCTAACTACAATAAAAATGAGAGCCGCCGAAAAATATAATTCTACGCGTGGCTTATATCTTGTTGCAGAATTTGTACACCAAAACTGGATATACATCTAACGAACACCGAACGAACAGCGATTATTCAGATATTCGCGTTCGTGTTAGCAAATGATTCATTTTTTCCCCGGTAACATCAAACAAACATCGAACCTCAGCATTCAATAAGAATTGATGCAAGTGTTCGCACGTAATAATTTGAGATTGTGTATTTATGTGTTTGTAAATTATACGTAAAAAAAAGTCATTAACTAGATAGAGAATGATTTTTCTCTCTTAATATTTTATATTAAAAAAAAAGCTAGCTAATGACTTTTTTTATGTACAAATATACAAACGCATAAATATACAACCTCAAATTATTATGTGCTAATATATATATTCTCCTAATAGGTGTTCTCACATCCTTCAACACAAAATTCGATTAAGGACAAGTTAAATGCTCTGGAAAGAATTATCAGTTTAAGAAGCGACTAGCAAACCACGTCACTTACTTCCTTTGCATTTCACATCGCGCATAAATCGCGCACGAATTATCTTTGCTGTTGACCGCCTCATAAGGGAATCGAGCTCGATTCGCATTTGCTTTTATACATTTGCAGAATAACAACAAATGTCCGCATTTACTGTTCAATCAATTGGTGTTCATAGATATATACCCGTATTAAGCGACCTTTATTGTTATCTTATTATTGTTCGATATTTATCTATGTATACAGTGTTTTAATTATATCATAGAATAACAGCAAAGTGTGCCACGCGTAGATGCCTAATGCGCATACGAGCTATTTCTATCTACGTAGCTTGGCTGACTCATCATCTCGCTCTCCTACTTATTACAACCAATCTTGAACATAAGAAGAGCGGTAACCAGAAGCCGCCATGTTGCTGCGGTTATTTGAAGTTGGCGCTATGTCATTATGTTATTATATTATGACATTATATTGCGTTCTTTTCTTCGGAAATAAAAAAAAATATAAATTTCTATATCCTTTTTTTCGGAAACTATTTATACAAGTTTTTACTTGACACATATTCGCTATTTGAAAATGGCTTTACCCGTACCTTAATTTCGAATTGAATTTCAGCAAATTGAGCGAATGTTAACTCATGAATTGTATAATAATTAACGAGAATAATTAGACAATTGTAATGTCCCGCGAATGAAATATGCCCGAGCTCTCGCATGTCGATATCAACTGATTCATAAGAGCGTGAAGAACGACTCTCTTTCTGACAACGCGAGAACTCGCATGACTCTTTTTTTATTCAATTTTAAGATAAGAACTAGTAATTGTTGACAATCTTAATACGCGTGTTGTTCTCTCTTTTTTCTATTCCCGTATTTATAAAATATGTGCAAAGACCAGTTAAAATCGAGACAATCCGAATCCAAAGCGCCTTAAGATAAACCGATTGAAAACTGGTAGTCAGGTTGTTGGACAATAACATGATAAAGTTTGCTCCGACTGCAAGAACGATTCGCTTTATCCACGCGATGGAAATTAAAATGCATTCCTCGATGACCCGTCGGCATCAACGAGTCGTGCGAAAGTGCGACAGCAAGAGGCGGAAAGCGAATCGTTGGAAAGACGCGATGTTACGAACGAGATACCGAAAAAGGTATCTTCGATCGAGCTAGTCGCAGAGAATTTAAATACCAATCATGTTACACTCTTTTCATTGGACACAACCATAAAAAATTCTCTATTAATTCTCTAAAAATAAATATTAGAATAACAAGCTTAGAATAATAAAACAGAATATGCTAATTATTATTCCAATAGCCAATCGTTATTCTAATAATTATAATTCTAATATTTAACTAACTAATCAATTTTTTATCAATTTTGTGATCAAATTTTCATCAATTTTTAAAATAGTTTAGCAAAATGTGATGGAATTAATTCCAAACAGATAAAACAAAAAATTCATTAATGCAAAAATTATATAACTATAAAAATTGATAAAAATTTGACAAAAAAATCGATTAAAATTATAACTTGATAATATTAACAAGTCGCACGAAAGTGTCGACAAAGAACAGAAAGCAAATCGTTGAATAGTAATTCCAACCATGGTGGAAGTACATTAAGTGTGCTCGTTTTCGAGAATTTCGTACCATTTTGCGCACAACCAGATGCCGGCCGTTTTAAATATTTCGCGGTTTTAAACATGTCGTGGTAACTTTGAAGTGACACATTGCGGAAATGAATATTGATATCGACACGTGATATGATTATGTCAACAATTATTTTAATCATTATTTTTATGAATTAATAGAGAATTTTTCGTGATTGTGATCAATGAAAAGAATGTAACATGATCGGTGATGATCAGATTCTCTCCGACTAGCTCAATCGAAGATACCTTTTTTGGTCTCTTCAACGATTCCGCCTCTTGCTGTCGCACTTTCGTACGAGTCATTGACGCCGACAAGTCATCGGGGAATGCATTTTAATTTCCATCGCGCAGATAAAGCGAATCGTTCATGCAAGAAGGAAACCTTATCACTTTATTGTCCAACAACCTGATTACCGGTTCTCAACTCGTCTCGGTTTTAACTGATCTTTGTACTTTGTATTTTATAAATAGGAGAGTAGAAAAAAGAGAAAACACGCGTGCTACGATTGTCAACAATTACCAGTTCTTATCCTAAACTTGAATTAAAAAAAGTCATGCGATTTCTCGCGTTGTCAGAAAGAGAGAGTCATCCTTTATGCTCTCATCGGTTGATATCGACACGCGAGAGCTCGGGAATTTTATTCGCGGGACATTACAATTATCTAATTATCCCCGTTAATTATTATACAACTTATGAGTTAACATTTGCTCAATTTGCTGAAATTCAATTCGAAATTAATGTGCAGGTAAAATCATTCAAATAGGGGATATACATCGAGTGAAAACTTGTACAAATAGTTTCCGAAAAAAAAAGGATGCAGGAATTTACATTTTTTTCGATTTCCGAAGAAAAAAATATATAATATCATAATGTCATAATGATATAGCGTCAACTTCAAATAACCTCAGCGACATGGCGATTTCTGGGTACCATCTTATGTTTTAGATGCGCAAAAGCACACCTAATATATTTCCACCATGATTGCAATGTTAGACTAAAAATTTGTTTAGTCATATCATATTGTAATCAATCTATACAAATCGGAAAGAATTTCAATTTTTGTATGAATTATGTTCAGCAAATTCAAATAACTAAGCTAATCTATTCAAATAACTTATAACTGTTGTAAATCTCTTAAAATCATAAAATCGCGGGATGTAAGGCAAATTCTCTTTGATAAGTATCTGTTTTGTTATAATGATAAAATTGTCTTGTGACCAATCAATCTTAAATTTAAAAAATTAATATAAAGTCGCCATTATTCGTGTATTGATTAACTTTTTTATATCTTGAAAAAGTCTAGACAGTCCAGAAGTTTAGAGAAAAGACAGCTTTATATTGATTTTTAAATTTTAAGATCAGATAATTTTCTTAAAATGGAAAAAAATTGATTAGTATTGATATTAGGTCTAGCAAATTGATATCAGTGTTTTTTTTCATGAAGAAGATCGGATTATGTTGTTATTCATCAATGTTCTTCATTTTATTATATCAAAAATGAAGTCGTATAGTCGAGTCTCATTGTAAGATATGGTGGAACAGGCGAAAACCTTTAGGTTACATAAGTAAAAAATATGAGAACTGAAAAAAATAGTAGAAAATATGATGAATACTTAGTTCTAACTACATCTTTTTAATTGGTTACGCCCAACAGAAAAAGCTTTCCAATTGTTATAAAATTCTTTAATATGACTAGTTTTGTTCTTATTGGATCTAAATGAACCGATCATATTAAAAAAATTTTTACAATAATTGTTTTTTCTACTGAATACAATCATTATATCGACAGAATGAAGCAAAATGCCGCGCGTAGATGCCACGAGTTATTTCTATCTACGTTACTTGGCTGACTCATTCATCTTACTTTCTTACCACAACTAACTAAGCTGTGTCCGAAAGCAATTACTTAACCTTTAGCATAAATCGCTAAAAGAAACCTGAGCGGGGCATTCAAGATCGAAGAAACTTTACGCTCAGAAGACTTCTCATAAAAATTAAAAACAAAAAAGAATGAAAAAAGAAAAACATCATTAATGATGTTCAAATCAGACATTACGCGTAAAATGGACTCAAATAGAGAATACTATTTTGAGCGATAAGAATCTAATTATAAGATCCATTGGTAGAGAAGTATCTCTTGTTTCCCACTTTTCTCCCTTTTTTGTACTCTTCTATTTTACAAAATGTATAAAAAGAGTAGTTAGAACCAAGTCAATCCGAGTCCAAAATGCATTCTAAGATAAATTCTAAGGTTTGTATTAATACGTTATTACGTATTAATGTAAAAATTGCTATGATTACTTTGAAAAGAATAATAAAAATTGTTTGAAAAAACAAAAAAAATTGAAGCGAATTAATTAACTTAGTTATTTGAATAGATTAGATTAGTTATTTGAATGATTGAATTTGCTAAATAGATTTTGGATCTCGCGCATTTAAACCTGGAATGCTACTCATATTTTTCTTACATTAACACTACTCTAGGTGAAAGTTCACCCATATAAATCAAAATTTTTTTTATATTTTTTATGTTTTTACAAATTACAAAATATAAAATAACTGAACTATCACTATATTTTTATGTACAAAAAATAAATAAATTTTAATGTTAAACGATCTTATAGAATTGTTTTATGCCACTAAAATTTTAGTAGCAAAAACTATATTAAGCTTGAATTAACACTTGAGTGAAATTTCACCCACAATAGTATTCCAGGGTTAATTTACGCGTTGTTGTCATGTACGCGTTGCAAAGAATCGGATAGATGCGCAGTGTCGGTTTAATTTTAATTTTCTCTAAGAAAAAGATGAAAATTTGCCTACAGTGTTGTTGAAAATTTGTTTGTGTTGTTGTAGTTTTCTTTTGAGCATCTCATTCTGCTGCCTTAAGTTTGTGATATTAATTTTCAAACTGTTACCAATTTCGGTTAATGACTTAATAAATGTTGCCCCCTGCTTCAGGATGGACACCTTCGACGCTCTATCATTGCCCGCAACCGCTGGCACCTGCATTCTTAACTGTTCGTAGGATTCTTTCATGTTTATTCGACGTTGTCGCTCCATATTATTATGTAACCGCCTTCTCTCTGTATCCTCAAATGAATCTCGCTGTAACGCGCACTGTCGCATCGAATTTTGATACTGAAATGATGTACTGAATGACTGTTCAGGCTGTTGATGAGCTGAATGTACGTTGTTCTGAATGCGAGCACGTTTCGGAGCGGGACCAGATCGATTGGCTCTTCGTTTTGAGGAACCCGGTGGTCTACCACGAGGCCGGCGAGAGACAGGAGGCTCGTCTTCATCCGAGTCTTCGTATTTTTCTTTGCGTTGGGACTCCAGATCAAAGTGTGCCACCTGCTTTGCGAACGATAATTGCTTTTTGCCAGTTTTGACTGACACGACATCAATGATTGCCTCTTCATCTTCTGCAACAAAATTGACGGATTCGTTTGTTAAATCACTGATATGAGTGCAAAGATATTATGTTACATGTTAAAAAATATCATGTAAATAGCTTAAACATATAATTGTCACGCTGCCGTGGTGCAATAAATAATTTAATTATGCATAAGGTTAATAACGTAATTCGTATAACGAAGTGAATATATTCCTCCATTATAAATATATAATTTTTTAAATTAGCTTAAAACTTATAATTCGTAGAATGTTCATGAATATAAAAATGAAAAATGTCTACAAAAAATATTTAGCAATTGGCATTAGGATTTTCATAAACTGTATCACGCGTTATAAAAATGGTTTTGGCAATCGAACCATTCTTCAAGGTTAAATAGAAATTCATATAATTGATCAAATTATCAATTGTTATATATGATAAAAAGTAAATAGATATAAAGTAAATAGAAAATTGTATAATCGATATATGATGTAATCGAGTCTTCCTCCCGAAATCGCACGGATATATGCAATAATATTTATAAATTCCCGCGGTCGGATAAGTGCTATAAATCGTGAAATTATGGAATAAATATCTCAGCTCGAAATGTACATACAAAAATTATAACAATTATATAAATAATGAATTAATAATTGGTAAATATAAATAAAAGTAATCCAATAAAATATAAATAAAAGTAATCAAATAATAATTAGAAATAAATATACATCTTGTATTTCAAATTTTATTTGCAATATAATTGTAATATATGTGTCTCAGTTTTATAAATTATATTCTAGAAAAAAAATTATATAAAATTAATCGAGAATTTAACTACAGGCATTATAATACATACAAATTTAAAAAATATTCAGACAAACTCTTAATTATTGTTAACTTTCTGTTACGTAAATAATTTCAAATTACCATAATAAGGCATAATATCTTTCTAAGAAAAAAAAATTATAAGGCGTTGGAAAAAATCCCTTTGAGGAAGAAATCAGAATTATTAACACTGCAATAATTCAGGTTTTAAAAGCGAAGGATAATCGACAACCTTTGACAGCGAGTTTTTTTGAGACCATGTGGCCAAGGAGGCGTTCTGAATGACATACGAAACCGTGGGCGTTTCTGCAAACTATGCCATTCTTGGCGCCTGGCACAATTGATGGAAATCCGGTTGGTCCGGATTCCTCATATGGATGCAACCACGAATTCTCGACAAGGGCACTTCCGCAATATGGTTCGATGTCGTATTCACGAGCATGTAAGAGAGAGATTAACTTCACCTCTCTATTTCTCCTAGCCGTCTCTAACCCATTCGCGTCTCTGAATTGTAGTATAATTCCATCGCAACGATCACTTCGCATCCACCAAGCGGTTTATCTTATCTTTATTAAGTCAATTCTCTCGTTTGGTCCTCGAGATGATTCACATGTAATAAAGCGCAATAAATCATTATTAACTTATTATGTACAGTGTTTCTGTGTGCTTCCCGAGTTGCGATTACCACACGTAATTCGAAATGTTTTTCAATCCGTTTCATTGGTTATACAATCCGCGAGATCGGATAATCTCACGGACACATCGTAATGCTTTTGCAATCAAAGAGTTTACGAGGAAAAAATCTCGCCAACACGTATTTCGTATTATAATTTTCGTCGGCTAATGAACTTATTGAGAAGTTCCTCTTTCCATGCCAAGTTTTATCGGTAATTTTATACTACAATTTTGCGTCCTTCGTTAGCCGCAAGACTGCAGTATGCACGCAAGAACGTCACGCAGCTTCGTGCACCTCTCCCATTTATGGAGTAATAATGAGAGTTTGACAAATAATAATGTTTACACCGGTTTTCAGAGAAAATACATTAATAATAAGTATTATACTGAAATATACGTTTAATAAAAATATACATATTAAGTTTCATTTTCTCTAACTTAATAAATTCAATCACTCGCATTACATTGAAGCATTAAACATACTGTTAAATTACATGACAACATTATTATTGCACTGAGAAAAAAAATGCTGTTGATTCAATTAAGGTCTACATTACGAGCTGTTTATTACTAACATAAATGATTAATTCATGTGTGTATTTTTATTGACGTAAAGGCATAAATTATTATTTCAATAATCAAGGCTTTTATGTCAATAAAAAACATACATGAATTAATTACTTATGTTAGTGACAGCCCGTAATATAGATTTTAATTGAATCAATATCATTTGTTTCTCAGTGTGGGTATTTAATTGTATAAAAATATTTATATGTGCTTACACATTTTATATGCTTATATTTTAACTTTGCTAATTCCATGTACAGCAACTTCTAGTACGCACTAATCTCACGTAGTTACAGAGTTCGTTATTAAGAATCAATTTTTCGTTGTTATATCGGAGCTGAGCCACGAGAGATCACATTCGCGTGGCTATGCCTCGCTAGAGGGAAATGCACGTTAAACTGTGCCATTTAAAGACGAATTCAGCGCTATTCATTTAGAGCTCCCAACTTCCAGCGTGCATACCCTTTTTGGCACCGCTCCATAGGTGCCGTAACATTTCAGCCCGGGCTCATAAACGAGGACAAGCGGAAGGAGACACTCGTCGAGGCACGAGGAAGAAAAGCGAGACGTCGGTCTCGCACGCGCGCGCCTATGCACGTGCACGAAAGCGGCCTCGCGTCAAGGCGCTTCCACGTGCTTGATGCATTCGAACGTATGAATCCCAGCCGAATCTGGCCCGGGGCCAGCACGTCTCGTCTCCCGCGAAAAGGCGCGAAACGTCTAAAAATAACGATGCAACTGTCCAAGTAGGCGAGGCTCTGATTTACTTTCACGCTCCTATCACCGGCGTTATTCGCGCGATCCGTAATGAGACATCGAATAATAAACACTTGGTAATCACTCGATGTATAGCCACTTAATGGGAATTACTTAAAAGATAAATGCTTGATAAGCTAAAGTCGATAGTTGAAGGAAAGGAATCATTAACGTATCGTCATTTTTTTAAGTATTATTTAATTACGTAGTATTATTTAATTAAATTTACTAAGTGCTTCTTTTCGCATACCATAATGTCTATTACCTATTTAGAATTTCTACAAAAACTAAGTAAATTAAAAAGCTCTTTTTCCCTTTCTCTTTCCTTTTTTACTGTCACTGACATCATGATGCGAATATCTCGGTCGAGGGAGTGCCTCAATTTTTCGTGACGTTCCACAATGTTCGCGATATTTAATTAGCACAGTCACGTGTGTCAAGTGTGTGTGTGTGTGTGTGTGTGTGTGTGTGTGTGTGTGTGTGTGTGTGTGTGTGTGTGTGTGTGTGTGTGTGTGTGTGTGTGTGTGTGTGTGTGTG
>NW_012130073.1:2114837-2120162 GCF_000143395.1 Atta cephalotes
GTGTGTGTGTGTGTGTGTGTGTGTGTGTGTGTGTGTGTGTGTGTGTGTGTGTGTGTGTGTGTGTGTGTGTGTGTGTGTGTGTGTGTGTGTGTGTGTGTGTGTGTGTGTGTGTGTGTGTGTGTGTGTGTGTGTGTGTGTGTGTGTGTGTGTGTGTGTGTGTGTGTGTGTGTGTGTGTGGGGAATAAGCGAGAAGAAGCTCGAGCAAGAACGTGACTTGCGTGTGACGGGAACGCGGAAGTCGCGTGTGCAATTGAACGTCAGAATATATGCTAATAATCGCACGACTCTAGGCGCAGCGGAATTTGTTTGTATTGGTATCCGTGTCGTTGTAACGTACGCACACATACAGGGATAGAACATCGCGAATATGCGCACGGAACGAATGACGTTCTAACGCCACTTACGTTATGCGTAACGACTAATTCATTAACCGGTAATTGTCAACCGACTTCTCCCCACAATAAATGTTGAAGTACTAATTACAGATCTCTCGAGGACGTGTGATAAATAACTGAGAACGTTAGCTCGCTGCAAAGTCAATTCCTCTCGACGATCTGTATAGAGATAACTAATAAATGGAAAGAATCATTTTATGTCTATATGGAAATAGTTTTGCTGATGAAATATTTATAAAAAAAAATTAATTTTAAAAAATTAATAAATTTTTGATATTTCAGCAGAATTTCTTTCCATGTAAAGATTTAATTAGTTACAGATAAAAATAATTATCTAGAACGCTCAAGCATGATGCAATGTTATAAAAAATTGTAGCATCCTAATAAACATCTTGAGTGTCGTATATAGTTGTTTTCATAGTCCAACAAAATTATTTTCAGATCTGTATCTAGCTAAACAGACAGCTTTACAGACTTCAGTGAAACTGTCTTTTCGTGATAACATATATAGTGTTCCCACCAAATCCACCAAGTGGATAATAATTCTTTCCAGATTAGGGATGTATCATTCTTATTTATCACTCTTATTAATCACTCTTATTTATCGATTACATATTACTGACTCACTTGCACGCGCAGTTTAACGTATGTACATTTAATGGTAATGAATTACAATTAACGTTACATAAAACATTAGCATCAATATACAATAAAAGAAACACACCACAAGGCACTGCATGCTCGAATAACCACCTGACTTTGCTAAAAGTTTCTCAACCTATCTATCCTTGTGATATGTCCCATATTAGATTCCATTCTCTCTCCCTCTCTGCCTCTCTTTCTCCAACTCGTCTCGTTTTACGTCTCGTTTTACAAATATCGGTCTTATGAATGCTTGTGTCACACGCGCCGTCGCGAGGAGGCTGCAGAAGTGGTCGGCGGTCCATCGAGATGCAAGCATGTCGATGCAAGCAGCATCTCGATGGAAGAAGGAGGAGTGACGGGGGATCAAGTATTCCGTGAGGCCAGAACGGGGGAAGAGGACGATAGACGGTAGAGAGAGGGATAACATCAATTCGCGGCAGCACGTGCACGGTACAGTCGCGTAAGAACGACCTTGGAGGTCAGTGCTCTCCGCGTAAGCAGGCCATAGTAGTACGTCGACGCGATCGATCATCTCTCCTCTCTCTCTTTCTCTCATTGAAGTAGGCGACGCGGCGCCGATAGAGGAGACCAGAGGAACAGAATGAGGAACAGACAGACGGGATAGGCAGCGAGAGACACGACAAGGAGGAGAGGACTCCTCCGCGCCGTATCGAACGCGACGAAAGCCTCTGCTTAGGAAATGTTTGGGCGTGGATCTGGGGTGAGAGTATATCTATACTCCCGCGCTTCGGTTTTCAGGTGGTAACTCCTTTTCGCCCCTTTTCCCCTTGTCTCTCGGATGTTGGAATGCTGGTGGCTCCTCGTGAAAGTAACGAGCGAGCGCGAAATTCGTGGACGGATAAGTCCGACGAGATAGCGTGATGTTTAAAATATTGTCTGATTATTGGAAGGATATCTTGAATTACTTAAAGTAATTTATATAAATTATTTTATAAGATGGTTAGACAATTGGAAAATTTATTCTAATAATATTCAAATATGTAAATTAATATTAAAAAATGTAATAATATTAATACAATTGTATGCAATATTTCTTCAATAAAATTAATATTCACAACATGTTAAATTAACATATTTTATTTATTTATATTAGAATTTACATTTTAAAATATATTTTTATGTTATTCATTCATTCATAAAGTGTGTTATTTTGACACTAAAAAATGTTAAATATCGATTTAATACAAAATATTCAAATACATGAATCACATTTTTATGCTCGAAATGTTAAAAATTCAACATAAAAAAAAGAATCAATTCTAATACAAATACAATGTACTATAATCAAGAAAAAGAATTTTACTTAAATTAATTAAGAGAAAAAAAATTTTGTAATGAAAGTTAGGATTCATTTTCACATTCTATTTAATTTTGTTTACAAATAATTTTAAATCGTACCTCAATTCTATTCGAGTTATTGAGACAAATTTATATTTACATTAAAAATTAATTAGACTCATAAAGAAAATTGTAAACGTATGTTTTAAAAAAATTGTAGATAGTGTAGATAGTAATATACATAATAAAACTAATTCAAGGGAATACATACACCATTTTCTTAATTATGATAAGATTAACCCATCAACCTAATTTAAAGTGTCATATCTTTAACGAATTAAAGACCGATCAGTTAAGGATAGAAAAAAGTTAAATGTAGGTGCTTTGATAAGAGAAGGAGCTAATCTAATCAGAATGACACATAGTGTCAATTAAGGGTTGAGTAGCACGATGTTGAATAACCACATCTAGAATCCTCGAACACGATAGATGATACTCGAGTTTCGTGTTTCATGCGATAAATATGTAAGTCTCACGATACGCTACGATCCGCGTCCATTTAGTAATAACCAACCGATAAGCGAGAAAATACGAATTTTCGTGACCTGCGCGAACTTTCCTTCAAATGGCTTCGATACTGAAACTTCACCGTTATTCACGGATTATATGAATATTATCACTTTCCCGGCACATACAACACTTCGAGATCCAGGAAAGAATATAGAAAAAAAGTTCGTCTAGCGATTATCTACTTCTGTCGACCCGAATGAACTCCCATTCTTGTTGCACTTATAAAATTACTATTTTCTTTGCGTCATCAAATTTCTCGCATTTCTTACGGATTAGTGTAGCTTATTCTCCATCCGATTTTCTAATTTTGATGATATTTTACGATTCGAAAACTAATATCAATTATAAAATAAAAAATAATCAATTATAAAAAAATAATAAAAAAATCAAGCAAAAGTGAAAATGACTTTTTTTGAAATGAGGAGAACTGCGAAGTTTTCCAACAGTTAATTAAAACTTTCCTGCTTTTTAACTTTATAGCGAAGGAAAGGATCTACAAAGTGTTTTCCGCAAAATTGCGATTATATTGGAATTCAAGCAAAGCATCTACGTCAAGAGCTGTTTATACTTTAAAGTAGTCTCGAATGACGATCCTATTCCTCGTGCCACATATGCGAACGTGACGGCACGTTTCTCTTCCTGGTCAGCCGTACATAAGACGAAGCCATAAATCTCTTCATACCCGAGCCTTGTGATGCCTTGTAACCAACAAGCTTCCAATCCAGTTACGAAAGTAAGTACAAAGCGTCGCACAAAGCGAATTGAACGCCTGAATCCGTCGATTCATGAGATGCCGAAATAAAGAATAACAATAAGGAATATATATCAATAAAGAATAACAATAGGGAAACACATAAAAATATAATGTTATAAAGAGCATGCCACGCGCATGCAACTCATATCGCGACGCGTGTTATCGACGAATCGAGTTGAGATTGTGCGGGCAAAAAAGTAAACATTCTAATTATTGAACTAATGAAAATGCTCAATTTTATATTATAATGGTTATTAATTAGTAACGTTGTATGCAAAGGGAATTAATATATATATATGAAACTTTGTTTTGTCAGTGATCGAAACAAATATTATCATATAAATCTAAAAAAGAACACTTGAAAATTTCATTGATGAATACATCAATTGCATCAGTAGCTGAATTTCTAGTAAAATAATTTTTTAAATTCAATTTTCAGTTTTTACAATCATGAAAATATATTACAATTATAATATATGATATTTTATTTATTTTATATATATAATATATTACAATTATATTTTTTTCTCAATAACTTGCACTCACGAAATTACATATTTTTATTACTTATACTTTGATACAAGATATTATAACTTTTTCTTTCTAGTTTCTTGCTGTTATGACAAATATCTTAATAATTACAAATAAATTGTTGATTTTTCAATTACTGGGCACATTCAGTTATTGGAACATTTATCTTATAGTCGAAAAGAAAAAAAAGAAGTCACACGCTGCATTCCAGCCACGGCCGGTTTCGCCGTTCCATTCGCTCGCACGCGGATACAGTCGCCGACGGAGGAGGGGAGAGAAGTATACGGTATACCTTTACGGCAATACGAGATACGTGGTGTCTGGGGAGGTAATAGTAGCGCAGTCGACGTCCGTCCCGGTGACCAAGCGTAATCAGAGCACTCCCACACGGCAATAGCTGGCCGTAAATCAACGATGCATTAACGCTGGAGCATCGGGATGATTCCTTCCCGTTCGCCCGCGAGAAAGTGCGGATGAATCACTTCGTGCCTTCCACATGCGAAAGTAGGCATCACGAGTATCACGTAGGAACATAGGAACGCGAATTGCTTTAAAATGCGACTCCAATCACGTAATCGTTGATACGATCATTCGTGCCTTCGTAAAATAACAATGTGCAACACAAAAATTTTCGCAAAATTCTTGCGAAGTGTATAGTTGACGAGAATCGCGACAAGTGATTCGCCAATAAATTTAGATGATCCCGCAGAATGTTCAGCATGCTAACGCATCCAGGTAGATGCATTAGAAAATGACGGAGGAGTGCATCTCACCGCATCAGGAACGGAACTTTTGACTTTCTGGGTGTGGAATCATCCAAGTGGAAGTAATTTCAAAATAACACAAATATTTTATCTTTTATTGTATGTGAAAAATGTATTTTTATGTATATGCCTCAGCCAAACTGTTTTTTGTCAAATCACTCGAAATTTTTTAAGATTTGTCATTCGGAGTATTTGTTTTTTAATATTCTGAATTCTGGGTGTGGAAAACTTTATAAGAAAATCTCCGTTTATGCACCGTGTGAATCACTAAAATATCAATTTATTCACTACAGTTTCATTTCTCTTTTTTTCCCTCTTTCTCTTTTTTTCTTCACTGTCTATGTCTTTCTCATTCTCTCTCTCTCTC
>NW_012130073.1:2121195-2126557 GCF_000143395.1 Atta cephalotes
CTTCTCTCCTCCCTCCCTCCTCTCTCTCTCTCTCTCTCTATCTCTATCTCCTTCTTCATTTGCACGACGATAACCGGAAACGATTGTGCAAAACCCAAATGCGTCGCGTCTATGCGGGAATAACCGATAAATCTGTTCGACTGAAAATGATAATTACCGTATTATCTAAGCCTTTGGAATAACATTTAAATAACTTACGCGGATGGATTTAAAATTATAATGACGCCCGTTGTGCGTAGGGGTATTACTTTAAGTAATGCAAAACAGATATTAGCTCGTATCACGACTCTAAACTTAACTCATACAGACGTGATATTCTCGCATGTAACGGTGAAAAGTTTAACGCTTTCCTCAATTATCTACACAAAAATTGGCGAGAGACACTCAAAGAAATCAGTCTTGCAATCCCATATTGAATTTTTCATAAAACACTTTCGGTATGAAAATTAATTGAGTTCAACGGTCACCTTTAGAGGAAGGAATCAAATGTACCGTTCTGAAAAAATTCCACTCCCATTTAGAAAGTCTTAAGAACAACTTCAGTGGGCGCTCTTGCTACGGCACTTATCTGCAGTCTCTCCCACGCGACCGCAGTTAATGAATGAATGAATTGCGTCATCTTACGGAGATGCGCTTTTACGTACAGTCCCGGCACAAAAATAGGCACCCACTTGTTCTCCCGAAGGAAAGACGTAATGGAGCGGTGGGAGGAGGAAATGAAGGAAAGGAGGAAGAGGAAGATGGTGAAAGTGAGAAAGCGATGCACTTTATTATACCTTATAAATCAAAAAAGAAATAATAAATGATAAGTTATTTAAACTTATATTACTTAGGAATAAATTCCTTAGGAATAATTAATAAAAAATTGCAGAAATAAGTAAAAGGTACACAAATGAAAAGAAGAAAAGTTATTGTCTTAGAGCAAATATTGTAGCAATGAAAAAACTATAAAATAAAATGTTTAATAAAATCTTTAAATGAAATTTTAAGAATAAGTAGGTGACTAAGGCGATAATTACATGAAAACTTGGAGATAATCAGAAAGAGAGAACCAGAGAACAATTTCTAGATTTCCGTTTAGATTTAGATAGAACGTTGAATATCTAATACCTAAGATGCCGAACCCGTATGCGTGCAGAATCGATACTGCAAAGCAAAATTGTTTTGCAATAACCAGAAGGCGCGTTACATTCGCGGTGAAACTGCATTTCAATGATATTAGAATACAACCCACGTCAACCGCCCGTATTATATACGTATTTTAATAATGGACTGCCTGACATTTTCCTTACTTTCGTGTGATGGCGCTTTCGTAACGCAACGTTAGTCAGAATAAATTCAGCACGCTGTGTAATTATTCTGCCTATTAATGTTCTGATTTTTATTTCTCGATCTACTGGAGACTTTACGAAATCTGCCTTTTTTCACGACAGAAGAATGCGAGAATAAATTCTAAGCGCTGTGTATTCGAAATAAAGATAAAATCAAGAATGTCACAAGATATGAAAATGCTGATCAGTGACATTTATCATTATTTCTATGAGAGACGCAAAGCAATACAGAAGAGAGAAGGGGATAAAATATGAAGTCTAGTTGTACGGATTTAGCTCTCTTTGCCATGTAAAATGTTGCACCTTCCTTCAGCAATCCGAGCCTTTTAGCTTCTGTGTAGATTTTGATATTGTTTCGGATTATATAAAAAAAAAAAAAATTTCCGATGATAGATATAGTGGTTGTCAGCATTTTACAGTAAAAATGCGGAAAAACTGAGCGTTTTATCTGTTTCCCCGAAATCGAAATTGACTTTCAGACGCGCATAGCAGCACGTACATGATCGTCTGTTTGCGAAACGCGCGAATTCTGATTCCGATGCGACGCGCGCAAGTTAGCGACGTTCCAACGCGCGACTTTCCTGGAAGCTGTAAGTAAGGAATTTGCATGAGGAACGGAACCTGCGATGCACAGCCTATACCATCGATGAGAAAAGAATCTGGGCGGAGTGCAGATACCACGAAAGGTAGCTTTAAGCAGAAGACAAGCCGGCGATTCTTCCTTGAAATGCTACAATGTGCAAATTGACACGAGGGTGAGGAGGGGAATTACTATCAATGTTACACAAGTTAATTAAAAGTGTCGCGAGCACTCTATGAATTCTTTAGTAAAATAATTACTATGGATTACTATGGATAAATAATTACTAGGATATTAATAAATCAAATAAAAATAATAATAGTCAAGCTAAATTTTAATAATAAATATAACAAATATTTTAAATATATAAAAAAAAACAAATAAGTGAAGTGATATTTTGATAACACAATTTATATAACAATAAACATTATAGAAAAAACAAATTATATGAGTAGTTTACCATATAAAATAACTTTTCTCATTTATCGTTGATAGAATAGTAATTCTAATATTATTTTGAACTCATTAATTAATTTATAGATATATGTAAATACATTTTCTGCAGAATTCATACTTCTTTATTGTATTGTTTTTATTTCTAGCGATATTTTTATAAGATTTTTATGTGATATTTTTAAACCGTTCACGCTATTTATCCCTAAAAGCAACTCCCTAAGTGTTAAAAGCGAAAAATCTGACCCGCTGTTGAAAACTGATCCACCAGCCAACGTTAATCACGAGATTCCGAGATACAATCTCGATATGGCAAACAAAATGCACTCGTTTTTTGCCGGTCGCTCAGCCATCCTGGTCCTCACCTAGTGATTAATCTTTCAAGATGCGAGATCGAGTGGTCGGCTCGAGTTCGAGGAATTTCACGATCGTCCACCCAACCGGGAATTTCCTGGCTCCCTACCACGCTCCATCGGCTATATCGCGGATCGCTGTCAATGTTGATTACATATCGTTGCATTCGCAAGGTCTCGGGTGATTAGTGGCGCTAAGCGCTTAGCGTAGATATTACTCATTTGCTACAACGACATATATAATTCAAAAGTGATCTTTCAGAGTTACTTACAAAAAAAAATGAAAAATACAAAGAAAAAAAATGTAAAAAAGAAAAATTTTAAAAAAGAACGAAGGTATGAAATATAAATGAAAATGAGCTTTAATATTTTTAATTATTAAAATTTTGTAATATTAATTTTAAAATGCAATTATTACAAAATTGCATTTCAAAATTAATATTAAAAAATTTTAATGATTCAAACTCATTTTTTAGAAGACCGTTTTTTTTATATTTTTTAGTCGCGTCATTGTAGTAAACAACTTAACAGTTTTTTTTTTTTTTTAAATCGTGTCGTTAGTATAGTAAATGAGCAATATATTATTGCAGCTTCGTGCAATTATTTATGCAAGAGGGAAATTCAGAAAAATGACTATTCTCGCGGGAAACCGAATTGCTAAAAGTCGAGTTTTTAAATATTTATACTCGAATATGTCAATTTATCTTTCATTGAATGAATTATTTAACGATGCAAATTCATAATTGTTAAATCAATATAAAAAAATATTTAATAAATATAATAAATGCGAGAGGTCACAAGAAATGAAAAGGAATGTCATGTCCTTCTAGAATCGAGACTCGTTGCATTCGTACGTTAATTATTGACAATTGGCTGATTGTGAATGAAACACGCGCATCTTTCTAACGTACGCTAGGATACAGTTCTCGACGATGAATCATCCCGTCGGTGCAATGAATCATATGACAGATCCGCTTTTCCGAGGAAAATCCGATTGTCAATTTTTAGTTAACTGTTCTACTCGTGTCCATTTGGACTATTTCCAACTTTGTAATGTATATGTGCTAACCGATGTTTCTTCAAGGAAATGCGATTGAAAGATCAACGAGACGTAGATGAACTAAATCGCAATAAATATTTCTGCGACAACTATTCTCTAAATTTGAATCAGTGGATAATCATTGCCATCAGTGCCAAGTGTGCCACTAGTAATTAGCGAATAAAATGTGAGATCTTTAACCTAGCTAATCTAGCTTTTATTATGTGAATTAACTAATCTTGTTTTAATGCATAAATTCAATGAATATAGTATTGGAAAATTGAAATTAACATGCAAATATCAGTATTTTAGTTATGTAATGTTCAAACATTTTTCCTTTTTTAATTAAATTTCACTGATTATCAGTGCCACTGATAATTAGTGACTGATTCAGATTTAGAGGTAGAGATTTAGAGATTTAGTGATTCGACTGTGATTACAGACATTATATTATATATTATATTATATTATATATTTTTTATTAATAATTTTTTATTAATATTTTTTATTAATAGTTTTTTTCGTTATTGACATAAATAGTACTGACAAGCAACAAAAACTGCAGCAAATACGAAACCACATGTAAGAAAATTAATATATTCTGATTTCCAACCATATCATATTTATTTGTAAAAAAATTTTGATCGTTATTTATAGATTCAGCAAAATTATTACTAAGATATTTATTCGGTAAAATTATTTAAATCAAACAAGTACAAAAGGCAGATGCCACAGGGGCTACTTGCCGGCATGATACGCCGTTGAATAGCCCCCGTCGTACGATTGCGGCGCGAATGGCAAAAAGGCTTAACTGCATTCCGGCGACCATTTAAACCACCGCGGCGGGATCCCACGCCTAACCGCAAACGGCGATCGGCCAAACGGACCGGCGCGGCAGCCGGCAGACCGACCGGCCGGCTATCGGTTGACGTCACTCGGTATACCGCGCGACCTTCGAGTTCCCGCGCGATCGAACGCGCATGCTCCATCGATCCTCTCAGTTGCCTCTCAGTTGTGCGAACATCACGCTCGAAGAAGCTCTCGGCGTGAACAAATGCTATTCGGAGCAAGTAGATTTATGATTAACAGATGTATATACGTGGAAACAATTTTATTCAAGTAGATAGCTTAAAATTTAGTTGGATACAGATCTAAAAATAATTTTGTTAGATCATCAAATTATTACGTAAAAATATCAAGCATAATATAAAAAATTGTCTAGAAATTAATTTGAGCTCCTACATAATTATTTTAATGATTCGACAAAATTATTTTCAAATCTGTATCTAACTAAATTTTTTAATGTTTTAATAAAACTATTTTTTTAATGCAAATGTTGATAAAAATTAACAAATGATACGAAGAAAATTACATAATAAGAGGAGAATTTAGCTAGAAATTTAACTAGAGAATTTTAGTTAGAAATACTTTGAAGCATTTGATTGATCAGTCAAGAAAATTTTACTAATTGACCTATGAAAGAATGCTTCAAAGCATTTGTACACTGAAAAAAAAATCAATTTTAATAAATATTTAGTTGAATACTGCCAACTAAATATTTATTAAATATAAAGATATATTTATTTGATACAAGAAATGTTGATTT
>NW_012130073.1:2128063-2150299 GCF_000143395.1 Atta cephalotes
AAATATTTAGTTGAATACTGCCAACTAAATATTTATTAAATATAAAGATATATTTATTTGATACAAGAAATGTTGATTTGATTTAACAATAATTTTTTTTATTGAACAAGTATTTACTTACTGTAAGTAAATGTTTAGTTGGCAGTATTCAACTAAATATTTATTAAAATTAATTATATTTTTTTCTCAGTGTAAGATCAAGTGGACCAAAGCCAAATTTGTTTAAATTCGACTCAACGTTTATATACTACTTTGAGCGACCATTTATTTAGAACTTTCTGCAACTGGAACAAGCAGGCATAATCAGAAAAGATAGCTATTTATCCTTTCGTCGAGATGCGATATTGCACATGTATTCCTTTTAAGAATCTGTCGTAAGTCTTCGTAAATTACTCACTTAATATACGTTGCGCAGAAATGTTCATCAGATTTTAGATGAAGAAATGCACATTAATTATGTACACTCTCAATTAAGATACTTGGAAATAAAGGCAGAAATCCGCACAAAGCTATGCTGGTGATTTAATATCTTAACGGCATCAAAATGCATCGCGTGAAGATGAAATCAAAAACAGTATTCGCCTTGAAATTCAGATAATGAATCCGTTAGTTTTTAGTTGCGATGGAAAGAATTAACGCATAAACACGTGATGCGATCATGAAGACCGTCCGTGAGTATAAAAAGAAGCAAATAAAAAAAGACTACACCATACGGGCTTAGTTTATCTGCGCCGGATGTCGGACTCTTCATATCTTCTCCGTAACAGAGTAACTTATTACGAGGAAAAAAAAAGTAATCAATGTGACCCTCTCCCGGATGGATAGGAGACAAGAAGACCGCCAGTGCAGAGGTCTGCGAAGATATGAAAAAATACCAGTGCCTTCGATCTTCCAAAAAAAGAAAGGCAAGGTCAGTTAGTGGTAATCGCGAATTACGTAAAAATCGAGAAGCAACTGTTTGCGCGCATGGCAAATCTCATATCTCACTAAATTTTTCGCGTCCAAACAATTAATCAAATAAAGGATCCACATTGTTAAATTCATGATGTCGAAATTAAGTGCCCAATTTAAATAATTTTTTCTATAGGTTGCCACTGTGCCTATGTCGTTAATTTAATCTTCCATCAGCAATGTGAAATTTTCACCTTTCCATCACCTTAACCTGCATCTTCAAATTTGAATGCAGATTTTTTCTTTTTATTCCGGATGCATAAAAATCTGAAAACAATTCTTATATACTTGTAAAAATTTTAACAATGAGTGTGAAGTTTAAAAAACTCTTACGTACTTGTGACATACTTTAAACAATGAGTTTTTATTTCATAAAAGTTGTATTTTACTTATTTTTTTATATATCAGAATTCACAATCAAAAAGTCGATTGTGCCCTTTAAATTGTCGGTGCAGCAATTGCCGGTGGAAAGTTAATTAAAACAATGGATGGTTAATTAAAATAATTTAACTCAAGAAATACATTAAATTTGACTTAAATTTATTATTTATTAAACTATTATTTATTTATTATTTATTAAGTATATACATTATGGACATTTGTTTGAAAATTAAGTAATTTCAAACCACAGAAATTCACATGGATTCATTCACATTTTAACGTCACGGGAAAATAAACTAAACGTCATTTAATTCAAAGGATTGCCATGGCTTCTTCGACATCTAATAACAGTACGAAGAAGGGAATTGGTCCATTTCTCGCGAGAGTTATCCCACGTGGCTTGCAGTGCCGATTACGAGCGCAAGATGAAAGAACAATTCTCACGATGCTCGCGCGCATCGAAGCGCCGAGTAATTTACGAGCGCGATTACGCGTTCGTGAATCGGTACGAGTGGCGGCACGAGTATCCGCGCGATGTACATCTCGCTAAGTACGGCCATGATTCTTGGTCCGTGATAACGGCAAACGGCGAGTTTCATCATGGAGATTGATAAAAAAAAAGAAAGAAAGACTCCAACAACCGCGTTTAGCAGTAAAAGGGACGCGAGTATAGAACAAAGTAATCCGAGAAGTATTGAGAAGTGTAATTTGTAATTTTTTACCCGATCATTAATCCACCTGTGCGTCTTCATCGAGCCGGCTAACCGATCAAAACCGGCGACTTGCGCATCAGTGAATCGGCCAATTACCAATTATGATCGGGCAACGTCAAGGTCGAATCTGCGACGTGTCCGGTCACATGCCACCGTCATCGCCTTGGTCTGGCAGATTGGGATCCACGCTATGGGTCCATTTAAAGAGCTGCGGGCAGAGAGAGCGAGAGAGGAAATGCGGCACTTTTGAAAGAACCCGCGCGGGTTCGAATGTCCCATTGTCTTGCCATTTGTGAAGCGCCATTTGGCGCTTCATACTTCTCGAGTTCTCCACAATGACTGCTACTTAAGTCATTCGTGACAATGTTGCAAGATTGCGACATCCGACGCTATCGGCATCATTACTCATTCAGATCTACCGCGTCTGAAAGTTTTCAACTGTACGTTTCCGTCGTCAAAATATATTCAACGCCTCCGAAGACAAGTTCGTTTTATATAAATTAGCAAATTAAATCAAAGTTGAATTAAATTAACTTGGCAAGTAATATCAATCATATACATATCGATATCTGCTTTGTACTTTTTTGTACTTTAAAAACTAAGTTTGCATCAGATTATACATTACAGATTCTATAAAATTTGTAATGTCAAATTATATTCAATTTTAATCATTTCTATAAGTCGTCACTGCTCGATACGTTAATTTAATTAAAACAATGAAATTAAATAATTTAACTCAAGAATTGAAGGACGTAAAAACAATATTTTAATGGAAACACAACTTAGCTTGCAGTACACAGAAGGAATACGACATATGATTTTTATAACAATTAGAATTTTTAATAAGGAGAAAAAATGGAACGATTGATTTCAAAGATGGTTTATGTTTATAAAAAAAAAATTAGAAAGCGAAACTTACAAAGAAAATTACTCGTATACTATACTATACTAATTTGTTTACGAAGTAATGCTTCCATTTTATAACATTAAATATACTAATTTAATCTCACAAAATTTTTATCTTCAAATTAAACAACATCAACTCGTTATATGTAAGTTACATCTAATTTCTAAGTTTTATTAAGTTATCATTGAGCTGCATCTGACATTATTATAATTATGTCTATATATATATAATTATATCTCATAGCATCGATCACACTAAAAATTCTACACACTTAGTAGTTCATCATTAATTTTACTATTCGATTATAAATTTTCTGAGTTTTATGAATAAAGAGAATTTGACGAATCAGACAATTTTAATTTTAACTCGTTTCTGATTGCTTAAATTTTAAAGCCTGTTCTGAACTTCTTACATCATACATCAATTTTTTTTTCTTGAACATAGATAAAAAAGAAAAGAGCTAAAAAAAATCGGTCTCTAATCTCTAATGCTCAATTTTCAATCTTCAATGCATAGTATGAAGATTGCTTAAGCTTTAGAGAGAAAAAAAGAAAAGAAAGAAAAAAAAGGCGACAGAGTGAAAAATTTTAAATAAAAAACAACAGATTTACGTCGATCGATCAAAGGCCGAGCTCGTATGTATGAAACGTTCGTCGGCGTTTTTGATCCTTGTCTTGTATTCTCGCCAAAATCAATCGCGGCTTCTCATTGCAATATGTCTTGCAAACAAGACGCGAGAGACAGAGGACGATCGTTCTAATCGTTTCGGTGAAGTACTGCCGCGAGCGAGAGGCGCGCTCGTGACACGTAATCATCTTTGTACGTTATGGCTGGGTCACGAGCGCGTATATATGCGATCGCGTGAGCGCACGCGTACTCGCGTATCATACATACGCGTATATACATACGCTCGATAGAGGAACGATGGAACGATGTCGCCATGTGGTGCAACATACTCCTCAGGTGTACAAACGGGCGTGATTTTGCCGCCGAGCAACACGACGTCGGACTGTTGGATTCCGCAGCGCTAGCGGTGATTACGCGCGCGGAATATTCTCTCGCGGCATGGTTTAGGCATGTTTTGATTCCCCCGAGAGATTGGATACCTATTTGAAGACGTAATCGCGCGGAATACTGCATTATTCTTAACGACACGATCGTGACATTCGACAACGTGCGGCTATGTTTGAAGATGAAATTTTTATACACATTATTGTTTACTTTAGGAACATTTGCAACTTTCTCGTATCTCTCTGAAAAATTAAATTATCCTCGATGGAAAAAATCAAGAAACTGTTAAAAATGCATATTAAAGAGGAGAGAGTTGTAAAAATTTACTTCTTTTTGATTTTGTTTCGACGATTTATATTTTGTATAAATTATGTGAAATTGGAAATTGTTACTTTTTAAATATATTTTTTCGTTTTATTTATTTTTTTTTAACTTTGTGCGATTACTTTTCATAATGATATCGAATTTGTTATATAAAAACTCATTTTTATAAAATGTTTTGTAACTATGAAATTAAAAATGTTTTTCTAATAATATATTCGCATAAATTTCTTCAAAATTAAAGACTCTTTTTAATTTAACTCTTCATGAGAAAATTGCAAGTGTTTCCCAACTATTTATGAACGGTAGCATATACAAATTGTCGTGAAATAACAATTATAAGAAGTTAGATAACAATATTAGATAAGACAAGTCGTTATTTGTTTTAACGATTGTTTCGTAACGATAAAAATAAGTGACTTGCGAATAAATTATTTGTATATCTACGTTCGTTTCAAGACTACAAGGACAACCAACATTTTCCGAACTTATTTATTTTCATCCCGCGTGTTTTATGCTCTCGGGGTTTAGGTTATCGCAAAATCATAGAATTTGGCAAAAGTTCGAAGGCTATCGGGGGATTAGTAGAAAACCTTTTCCGTAAATAGAACACCTTGATTTTTGCAAACACGTGTATTTCGCTGCCCTCGTTCGCGCGCGTGCGAGGCTACTTGAAGACAAAAAAGAACATTTATCATAGCTCGTGGCTTATTGCAAAGTGTTATGCAAGTCGCGTCTACCTCCTCGGTAGAAATTACACTACAGTTAGATACGGCAATGCGACACGTGAAGGAATGGCGTCTGTTACGAGTTCTACAAGCCATTTCGTGCACGAATAGTCGTGGAAAATATAACTAAAATTGTCACGTGACGTGCAATAACAATAATAACGCTAACTAACATTATCGGAAAATAAGTGCAATCATTTCAAAAACCATTCCATGTCGTCCACACTAATGTTACTTTTATCATGCGGCAGTCTTTTAATCGATCGCTTTCAATTCCCGAGTTGCACCTTATTGTGCAACTAGCGACAATTTTCTACAGCTAATCCTATATAATTATTTTGATGGTTCAACAAAATTATTTTCAGATCTGTATCTAGCTAAAATTTTAGATATTTCAGCAAAACTGTCCCTTCCACATAGATTTTTTTTCAGTTGTACGAATTTTCAAAAATAAGAAATCAGAATAAGTTCTTTTTATCGGATTGATTTAAATTACATTATATTTTTATTAATATATCCCTCGTTATTTGTCAATTCAAGATCATTTCAAGAAGCTAAACAATCATGATAGTTCGCAGAAACCTGTGTCTTCACGATTTTAATTCACGATGTACAAACGAATAGATAACTTTTTCCGACCTCGACACTATTTTGCCGATGCGCGCCGAAGACATAACACGAGAAGTGGATTTTCAACAGCCGGGTCGCGCCGGGAGATCGATCTATCAACTCGCTCCTTTGCCGATGGTAATCAGTAATCATTGGTGTCATTGAAGAAGAGAAACAGTGCCGAGAGAGGCCAGCAATTAAATACAACATTTACGGTGCTGCGCGCGTTCGCAGCATCCTCCGTCAATATTGACACAGGAACGAGCGATACAGCGCGAATGAGACTTATTGTCCATGATGTATTGAGAAAACTGTACGAGTGCGCTCGATATTTTATATTCTATACACATATGCTGTATATACACGGCGAAATAAGAAAAAGATCTACCTCCGCCGAGGATCGCATTGTGCGCGGAAACGCAATTTACGTTGTGCATTTAATGACTGTTTAGCGAGACGATAACTGTTTCGCTGAAATACACCTCAAGAGGATGTACTGCAAATATCCCGCGAGTTCTAGAAATACCATCAAGCGCTTTCAGCATGAAAATTCATAGGAGATCTATACGGTGGTTAGCATAGCATTTACAAGTTAAACAGATTTTAAGATCATATGGAAGGACAAGAATAAACTTGGAAGGATTCACGCGCATAAGTAAACTGCATTTATACAAAACAATGTTTCACAGGAATTTACATAATACTCCCGGGGAGTTGAATAAAAGAAAAATTATGTAATACATATTGTTCACGTAATCACTGCGAGTTGTTCAGTAATCACGATTATATGACTATGACACATTATAGGCATTGCTGGATGATTTTAATCTAGGAATAATCACCTAATTTTTTTTACATAAACGATTACGTGAAGTATTTTTTACACTTCAATTAAAAATCACTATTATTATATAATTATTATATTATTATATAATTCATTATAAAAATAAATAAATTCGCTAAATATTTGCTATTTATACATTATTGTATCTAGTAAATTGTTTAAATAAAAAGTGTGTTATAATAAAAAGTTTTGCATTTAATTTTTTTTAAAGAACGTACTGAATATTATCAGTTTACTTGTTAGTAAATTACTAAAGAGAAATATGAAAATTGGCTCAACATATAAAATATGACATTCTACGCGAATATTACGTTAAAAAAAACGATAGTAAGGTTAATTACATATTATATGTTACTGATCTATATTTTATCTGTATTCAAGAATTTTATGAATATACAGATTTAATATTTCCTAAAAAAATGAAGGGAAATAAAACATGGGATGAATTCCTGATCAATAAAGAAAACTACTGTGAAATTAAGTTCTATTTTCTTACTACTGAATGTAAAAATCAAGTGACTGTTCTCACGTGAGTTAACATGTGACATATTCGAGCGTTAACCGCAAAAATCCATATCGCTCAGGTCGTTACTTCAAGACACGCGTGTTTCTCGCTTTATCAGACCTGTCTCGCCCGAAATACTCCGGTCCATTTTCTCTTCTCGTTCTTTCCCTTCTTATCTCTCTTCTTCTGTTTTTTTTCTTTTGTCGCCTTTCCTTTCCTTCCGACGTACTGACGAATCAATTCCGCGGCGGCACGAAATTCTCACGGGATCTCTCTCGCAATAAATTACTGCTTGAGGACGTTAGTTTGCCGACCTCCGCGCTCGCGCACGAAAACGAGTTTCTCAGTCGTCGTCGCGCGAGCAAACAGGCGCGATGACAAGTAACCGAGTCCCCGCGATTAGCATACTCATGCGGGTAACCGAATTCAGCTGAGTGCACTCCAGGGCATCATGCCGCCGATTGTGCGATCCCCCGCGTTCGAGATATCATATCGAACTCAAAATGTTTCGACAATACTCTGTTTCGCTTTATCATATTTGTTGTATTTCGTACGGTATCTTTTTGTATCACGTATTTCATTCTGAACAATTTTAGTGAAATGCAAAAAAATGGAATTGAATAAAATAACGCAAAAAAAATTTGCTTATAAGATAAATTATTAAAGTAAATAATATTTATCTATTTGCATACATTACGTACAGGTAATAGAATTTGTGATACTCCGAGGAACGATTCGCGCACTATTATCATCAAATTATCTTCAAATAGCTAGATATGTATCTATATATATATATATATACATAAAGTATCTTTTGTAATATTAAACTTAATAAAAATTTGTATTTACTATTTCTTTATTGTTAATATTGAACATGTTATTTGTGATATTATAAATGAGAATTATCTGGGAATCGATGGAAAACAACTGATATCTAATCGAATAATAAAATTAGCACATTAGCTATTGAGATGTTAAATATAATCAATGGCTGCTTTAAATCCGAACTAAAATAAAAAAAGCCAAAAATCGTTCATCGTTAAATCGCAAAGAGATTTTATCGAAAAGTTCAAGATTCAAAATGTACATTTCACTTACCGGATTCTTCTGTCTCTAACTCCTCTTTGAATACTTGAAGGGTTTCAGACACGTTCGTTTGGTGATAGCAATGGTCGATGAGGGTGCTTTTTTTGATATTGTATGCCATCTGCTGTTGCATTTCTTCGTGCTTCTTTCGAGTAATTCGTTGATTGTCCTCGTTCAACGGATTTTTGATTGCCATCGGTGATGGTAAAGTTTCTAATGATGATGTTGAAGCTTCTGATAATGATGATGAAACTTCTGATGATGTATATGAAGCTCCTGATGATGTACATGAAGCTCCTGATGATGTGTATGAAGCTCTTGATGATAATGGTTTCAGTAGTGATGGTGACATCCGGACTGAAAACTGTGCCATCATCTGAGACATGTTGAGCTGATGTTGAAAGCTCACCTGCTGCTCTTCTTTTATAGCAATCCTTGAATCAGTCTCCTCGTCTTCAGAGAAATCAGTCTGGAAGGAATCACTTTGCTTCCACGAGTGCCACTCCTTCAAGTACTCCTCCTCGGTCATTTTAAATGCTTTCGAAGCTTTGTTTTTGCAGCGCGTTAAATAGTCATCTTCTTCGTCTGACATATAGTAAAGGCAATTATCTGTCTCTGAAGATTTTGAGAGAATTGGATTATCTGCCTCTGAAGAATTTGAGGGAACTGAACTATCTGCTTCTGAAGAAGCAGAATTTAAGGGAATTGGACTATTTGCCTCTGAAGATTTTGAGGACATTGGACTATCTGCCTCTGAAAATTTTGAGGGAATTGGACTACTACATTGAAAATTTTTAGAATTTTTAATTTTAGTCCGAATGGTACTGAGTGATGCGTGATACACTTCAATGAAATCACGGGAGCGCTTTATGGGTCTCAGTATTACGTAGGGAGATCTTCTATTCATAAAGACTTGGCGCTTTAAGAGTTTGATTTTACGTGCCGCGGAATAAGATTTAAACTGTTGATCTTCAAAGTCTATAGTTTTTTGGGGAAGAGGAAGAGTTTTACTTTCTGAATTAGAGTCTTCCAAATTGAACAGTTCATTTTTTTGTGAACAGTTTTCTTCGTACAGCGAGTATACCGATTTCGAAATCGGCAACGAATCGAAGTCTATCGGCTTCTGATTCTGGTACAACTGTGAGAGCTTTGGCTCATCCAGCTCGAACTTTCCAATTAAATTCCCCAATTGTAGGATCAGCTTTATATCATCCAGCTTTATATTCTTCAGTAAATCAAACAAAGATACCGGTTTTGAATCATATTCTTCCAAATCCAACACCTGGTTCGGTGTTGGTGCTTCTTTTGGTTGTGGATTCAACTGGGGCTCCGGTTCTGGTTCCGGTTCGAACTTCGGCTCCGGCTTCGGCTGTACCTGCGACTGCAATTGGTTTCTTGTACGTCTTTCTTCAATTGTGTTTGTAGTACTCCTTGTTTGTTGTGATCGTTCCTGATGTAAAACATTGTTGCGATAGTCATTCCGATTGTTGTTGCGATTATCTGAAACATAAGAAATTAATTTATGAGTTTATAAAACAAACTTTTATGTAATACTTAATTAAATTATAAAATATTATAGTAAAGTATTATTTAAAAATTGTAGCTTTAAGCATTTCATTACTACATATTTAATTTTTTATTAATAACAAATTAATTTATTATAAATTTCTTTGCAATATGCTGCAAAAGATTATGTAACTGATACACATTCAGCAACTTTCTTCTATACTTAAAAATTCAAAAATTCATCTATATCATTCATATATATCATTTTTATAGCAATAAATCATTAATTAACAAGAACATAAGAATTTTGTCTTATGCTTTGCAAAAATTAATATAATCAATATAATAGTAAAAAATTAATCCAATGACATTAAATAGAAGACGTTTAATCAATTAAATTTATAATTTAACTTAAATATATTTGTATTAAAATAATTAATCATCAAATAATCAAAGTTGAATTTAAGTCTTATGAGCAATTATTCAAATAAAAAATTATTATGAAATTATAAATGAAAATAAAAAAATATAAAATTCCACAAGTATCAAAAATACAAAATTTAATTTGAGATTAATTTGAGATAAATTTAATTTGAGATGTACAATAAGTATCAAAAATAAATTTTTTATTTTTGACACATGGAATCTTAAATTTTTCTATTTTAACATTTTTTCTTAAATTTAGTTGTTTAATATTATTGAAGTTTTTACTTTTTAGTATTCTTCATTGTTGATTGCAAAATGTTGCGATAGAGTAAAGTACAGAATTACATCACGTACCGTAATGCTAGCATCGTGTGTATCAATAACGTATAACATGCAATTAATGATTTCGAAAATAGGAATAAAGATTGCGATATTGTATTGCGTAATACTACGAAAAGATGACCTTCTTATTATACTTGTTTTCCGTCATTTCTTTATTCGTTTTTAATTTTTTATTAAATTGATCAATATTATATACAAAATATATTAATAAATAAAATATATATTATACAATATTAAATTAGAAAGAAGAATCTCTCTAAAATATGGATATTATTGTTATATTTACCTTGAAACAAATTATAACTACATATACAGTGTTTAAATTTAATTAGGGAATAAACTCGCGAATGAAGTTTAAGTTGACTTGCGTGTATTTGAATGATGTAGTAAGTAGAAAAATTGAAGAAGAAAAACAAAAAAAATTTTGCAAACATATATATATATATATATACATATATATATTTTGTAGATAAATAACGGAGCGAAAATAAAATAGGTAACATAGTATCACAAAGTGACAAATTATTATTTACAAAATTATTCTGACCATTGATAAACCGATGTCTAGCCGTCACTCAGGATAACTTTTTATCTGCATGGAAAACTACTAGGTATGTTCGACATGATTTATATCCCTTCGGAATACATTTTGAAGCTAAGTATACGATTTTTAATGTTACTATTTAATATTACGTGCAACGATGCATCATCAGTCAACATCCAACATTTCTTTCTGATCTAATTCAACCACTGCATTTTGTAATTGAAACGTATGTATCTCGTGTCTTGTCGATATAAATTTTGTCTACATAACTTTGTATGCAGTATAATATATTATCCCTTACTTCAAAATTATGACACAGCTAATGTAATTTTCGAGTTATAAATGAGTAGATAAAGAATACTCTATCAATTAACAAAAGTAAACTAACTTTACAATTCATCCGTCAATAGCACTTGTGTTGTTCTTTTTCAAAGATTTTCAAAGAGATCATAATATCTTCTACAGAGTAATACATTTTGATCGTTTTTTTAATTAAAAAAGAAAACTATAGAGAACATTTAGGGTTAAGTATATTCTTTTAAAATAAAATAAAAATGAATTAAAATAAAAGAATATGTAGTCTACCCCGAGTACTTTCTTTACAACAATGAAAATGATCGAGGAAACATAAAGAAAAATGACATTAATCTGTTATATCAAACTTCATTATTATATTAACTATTTAAAATAAGTCGAAAACAAATAAAGCAAAAATAATTGCGTATTAATATTATGTTCTTCTCGTAACAATTAATTCATTTGTGGCACAGAATTAAATGGCTAGTAATTCGGGAGAGATCAGTTGGAATCAACCCAATGACATGTCTTTAGGAATTCAGTTTAAGATACGGGAGCAATTGCGGCGATTGAAAATACACGGAAACGCCAGTTATATGGCATGATGATTCATCGCTGTTCCAGTGAGATGCGTTGCGATTTAAGATTGCAATTTCGCCTAAAGCAGATGGGAAACTGTGTACGAATGACGCCTGTAGGTGATCCGTATGAATCACGATTACAGAAAGATCAATTCTACTGATATTTACGTGCCACCATACTTTCCCTTTCTCCCATATTTGCAAGTTTATCAAATATTCAGTCAAACGTTCGTTTAATGATTACTCATTATAGTCATTGCAGTTTGTTACATACTCGACTCAATTTTTTATTTTTTAAACGATGCAAAAATCTTCTCGTGTTAAAGTATTAATAATTAGTTAACTCGTTTGTATTCTACAATAGACAGATTTTTTAACACGTGAGACAAGATATAAACAATGATACTCGAACACTGCTTAAAATGAATACTCTCAAAAATTTTTAGAGTGAATCTCACTTTGAAGAGTGAATCTCGTTCAAGATAGAAAACTAAGCCTCTCTTTTTTAAGATTGACTAAATTTTCACTTTTTAGAGTGAGATTCCACTCGAAAGAATTAAGTGTTATGAAAGAAGAGAGAGATTATATTAATTTATTTATTCTCTTGAGGGAACAAAAAAAGAAAACAGATTACATAATAACATTAAAGTAAAAAATGAATAAAAAAAATTTCAATTTAAAAAATCAACCAAACTTGGAAAAATAGAATTTAATAAAAGAAAATGTCAGAAAAATTAAATTTAATGTATCTGATTTAATATATCCTAACAACATCAAAAGTCATTACTTAGCATGTTACGATGCAATATGCAATAAAAATTATATATCTAATGAATTAACTCTCATGTAAATATATCTCGTGTTACAATGATCTTTATATCCTAATTTCATACGTTTCCAACAATATTGACAGTTTGTCAGGAAAAAAGTTTAAAAGTAATCGATGTGGGAGACAAAGCTTTGAGGACCAAAGAAAGACCATTTTCGACCCGGCGAAAAAAAAACTTCTCTCATGGCTCCGAGCACGCGGACAACAAATGATCGCGCACGCAAACAGACATATGTTGACAAACGGAACGACTTAATTATCCACTGTCACTTGGCGTGAGAAAATTACAAAACTCAATTCTTTACTTTTTTTTAACTGCTTGAAAGAAAAATGTATGAATTAAATAAGATCTGTCCGAAAAGTCGTATAAAAAAATTATTTTATTAATACATATTTGATCGCATTTAAAAAAATAACTTATTATTATTATTATCATAATTATGCAAAAATGATGCTGAAATTGTTAATCTAATGAAAACAAATTATTTACAGAATTGTAATTTATAGAATTACAAAGGTACTAATACATTTTTTAAAAAAGGAAAAAAACGATAACAAAAATTAATTCTTACATTTTTCGAAGATAGATTTTATGAACACCCTGTATACTATTGTACTGATCTGCCTTTATAATGCTATCGTCCTGACCTATGTCTATGGCGCTATGCTGAACTTGTCTTTAAGTTACTGACCTATCTCTATTTAATCAAGTATATTTAACAAGCTTAAATCAAGAGTCAACGAGATAACGAATATATGTGTAAAAGCTTCATTTCTTTTTGGACGTTCAATTCACAGTTAGGTAGTTGTATAAAATTGAACAAGTATTGACAAATGGAAATCAATGCGGCAGTAGAGATTAAAATGTATATTCTATGTGCTTCTAATGAGTTAACCCCTTCGTTAACCTCGTTATCGCAGAAATGTAAAATCCAAAAGGAATATCCGCAATATGTCGCATCGCAAATGATATCTGAGCCGAACGGATTCGATCGTAATGGGTCTCTATTATGTAAGAAAAATATCGTTATCTTTGCCCTTGCATGCCCCATCAGCGAAGATATAATAGTGCAAAGTCCGAAGTCGCGCGGCGACTGTTTAATAATTAGTTATTATCTGCCACCTCTCGCGACACTATTTATAGAGTTAGACGCGACTCTTACGATTAATTTCGACTATCGACACTACTGACAGATGCGTGACAATACGGGCATAATAACTAAAACATTCGTCCGAATAATGACAATAGCATTTACAATCACGTCATATAAAATCTAAAGAATTTGCTACATTAATCACGGACTGCAATCTAATTTGTCAAGTTTTTGATACAATATAAATATTAATAAAAATTAATAAAAAAAAAATAAATAAATAAAAAACGTATTTTTTAATTTCTTTATTGAATTTAATTTGCCACCGGAATCTGTTCTGTTCGTTCGCAGATGAGGCGCGTTTCGTGAAAGACGCGTCGCGGTTTTTTTCTCCTTTTTTAGGAAAAGTAATTTCATCGGCGGCGTAAAATCGCCGCGGCCGAATCGTACCGCGTCACGCGGGAGAGAAATTATTCGAGCAGAGCAGATCTGATAAGTGCTGGAGAACCGCTTTCGTTCGGACTTTCGAAAACGTGCGACGTGCGCGTGACGCGCGACACGATACGCAGCGTCGCGATCGAACCTTAATTGCTGCCTATACAAGTCGCGAGGAATGGAAAACCGGTCCAAGTGCAGATAGCTAAGTACGCTCGGCTTCCGCCGAACATTATCGCTCGAGCGTGTAACGAGTCGACTTTTCTATCGGATGCTAATTAAGGGTGAGTCGGCACGAAAAACTGGAACAGCGAAAAATCGCACGGCAAACTGGCTCGGCGATTAAGTCGAAACAGCGCGTGCTTTCCGTTCGATGATCGATGAAAGCTTCCACGTGCAAGTACTCGAGTTTTTTTATCACGTCAAATGGCCTTAAGTCAGTATATCGAATGAGGAATCGACATGACGCGCTTACAGAAAAATCACGACGGTAATTAAAGTTGCAAAAATAAATTAGCAATTCTCGGAAAATAAATCGGAAAATACTAAAAATACTTTACAGAGATAGATGAATTGAAAGATTCTTTTTGGCAATATATTTAAAAAATTCGCAATCGTGATTTTCGAAGAAAAAAGACAAGTAAATAAACATATAAGTATAAAATAATAAAAAAAAATGTTTAAGTAAATAACAAAAGAAATAAAAAAATATAAGTAAAATATGCTTTTCTCTGTAAAATGTATGAATAGAAAACACGAATGTATTTGACGCGGATTAAAAAAAAAGAAGATACTGTCCATTTTTGATGGATCGGCAATTTTTTGCTCCGGTAAAAATGACGCGTTTTTTTTTTTAGTACAAATTCGTAAATGCTTTTTTCGATGAAGATATAAATAGACGAATACACAAAAAACGTACATGTCGCACATATCCGAGATGAGTTTAAAACCGAAAGAAGGCACCGTGTTTTTAATAAAATCGCTGAAAACTTGCACGCGGATCTTTCTGATGGAAAAATAAATAAGAGCAAAAATATCTAAGAATAAGTAACGAATAGACAAAAATAGACAATACGAAGAATTCGTATCCTTCATTCATTTTAGAAGTCGGAAACAGAATTTGCCGACTATTTATAAATCAAATAAAATTTCCGAGCGACTGATTGACGACATAATCGTTTCAATGCGGGATACAATATATTATATGTTTACAATATAATATACATAACATAACCTTGGCCATAAATATAAAAATACCTTCAAAAATTGATATATCTATCGAAAATTACATTTCAATAAAAAAAATATTTTTATAACAGTTTATTTTGTCAATCCTTTTTACTACAGCCAATATTTTTTTAAGAAAATAAATTGAAAGTTTTCTTTATACTTAACAGCTAAGGCTGTGTATATAGCTAAAATAATATATAGCTAAGTAAATAATAAATTTATATAGCTAAAGTAATATTATTAAAATGTAACGTTTATGCGCGAGAGAAAATCCACGCGACTGGAAAAGAAAAAAAAAACAGATTAGGAGAGACGATTCATGCGTCGTATTTTGCGCTTGCCAGAAAGATTTCAGAAAGATTCGCGCGCGCGTAAGTATAGAATCCGCGTCGTAAAGTGCGTCTGTTTCATGCGTACGTTTCCGTTCGCGTGCGGAGCAACGCGATCGTCTTACCGGCAATCCCGTCACGGTTCGTAAAGAGCCTTTTAAAAAGCGCAACACGGGCAAATTGGATTCCTATGAGCAAGCGCACGCGTCATACTCATTCCCATCGATTCCCGATAAACTCGAGGCAGGTAGGTAGGTAAGGTTCGATGAACCAGCCGCGCGCGTGAAACCGCGCACAAGTACACGGCCCACGTTAATTATAGAAGTTACATGATAATTTTGTTATTTTTGTTCGTATTTATATTCTACGTTTCAGTCGCACGTGAATTCTCTCGCTACAGTTTCCCTAAGTTATCCTATTAAGCTTCATGCAAACTTATAGTCATTGAATTGAGATGAAGAAAGAAACAAGGAATACAAGTAACTCAACGTTGTACACATACCGATTATTATCTTTGTCTTCATATATTTCCCTCTTTCCGATCTCATTATTGGGTCACAGTATACCATACGTATCAATTCAGCTTTAGAGCCTTCTCGGGGGAGTAGCAAAGCTCGCTTATATGTTTTTGCACTTGTTAGTAGTTTGCACTCTTTAGAGTTTGTCAACATTCGAAGGGACCTACAGTTTAACGCCGAACGCGAAAAAATCGCGTATACGGGACACAGGTGGGATCGAACCCGGATTCACAGATCATGAATCAATCGCACTGAGCGGCGAGCCATACCGATTGTTCGTATGCATTGTAGCAGCATTAGTGTAGCACATTATCAGTAATTCACAGTGCCGTACATTCAATACGGCGTTCAAGCTTTATGTCGAGAATTAAGATTCATGTGAACAATAATTGATAGAACCAAGTTGCTCCACGTAATTGAAGTTTGCGCGAACAATTATCGAGTTTTCAATCTACTAGTATGACTAAAAACAGAATCTCATCCAGTAAACTAAATAATAACATCATATTGGAAAGAGAGTTTGGTTATATTAATTGAAATTCTGATAAGAAATGAACATATTAAAATGTTCTGAATTGAATCTATTATAATTTTAGTCAAGGTAAAGTAAAGGCAAAATTCTAATTGATATAATGATCTTCTGGTTCGTTCAATTTTTCTCAATGCAATTTCATATTCAATATAAATGTACTCTCTAAAGTCTTTGGAATGGAATCTCATTTCAAAGAGTGAAAATTGATGTAGACTTCAAAAAGAGTGGCTTCATTTTCAATTTTTAAGAGTAAAATTCATTCTAAAAGTTTTAGAAAGTAGTTCGAAATATGTTATACATAATAGTTACACTATGAAATTATAGCATCGACGTTTATGTTATTGTCATGTTACTGGATATAAATTCTGCAGTGGACAAAGCGACATGTTGGGATCGACTGACCTGCCGGCCGGCCGGCTCAACGTTTCTTCTAATGTGAACCTGACAACAGGTCACCTGGGGTATTTGAAAAAACGTGAATTATTGTAAAATACATGTTACTTTTTTCCCATTCTATTCATACTTTCTAAATTCTTTTTGGAGTGATCTTATTCTATTATTCTATTATGAAGAGAAATCTCTCTCATTCTAAAGAATAAAAATTGAAGGTCTCGTTACTTAATATACTTATTTCCTTTGTAATATTTGTTTGGTTTCTACTTTTTTTTCCAGAAAATTGAGAGTAAATTCATATTCGTAATGTCCTCAAAAATACTGATAAGTCAGAAAACAGTTAATATCATTGTTTAATTTCAAAAGTGATACAATCAAAAAAATTAAGTTTTTCAGAAAAAAGGAAAAATTATTTTTCAACTTAATAAAAAATTATTGACCAATCAAATAATAATCAGTAAACACAACATTAGAAATATGATTAAATGTAATTTGCTCGCCGCTGAAATAACAGGTGACTATTTTCAAATTAAGATCGAACCTTCTCATGCATTGTTTCAATTTATAGAGCAACGTATAATCAATAGGTCCGAGATTCAATTAATTCTCATTCATTTAAGACTTAATAAGATTTAGATCTCGATTGAGAGTTAAGGATTGAAAGTTTCGAAAATATCGCAATGAAATTCTCCGTAATGAATATTCGAACATTAAAAAAGAAAAACTTACAAGAATCATTTGGTGTCAACAATAGTTGCAACTGCTGGTAAAGTTGCTGCTGCTGCTGCTGCTGCTGTTGTTGCTGCTTCCTCCTCCTCTCTAAAGTCTCCAGCAATTCCTGCAGCTCCTGCTCTTGATCCCGCAGCTGTTTACAAAAGAATTGGTGGTAATAATTCGCATCTGCAAAATCTTTGTCATCGTGGACCTTCGTGACTACTGCAGGTGCGATCGGCAACAGCATTGTTGTTTCCATTTATAAACTTAAAGGCTTTAATCTCGATCGATTTATCAACACACCGCACTCCACCGAGGACAAGTTTCTCTCTATCGATATCACACTGCGATGCACTTCACTTTCAAAGCGAATCCACTCACGGGTCGAGAGAAAAAACTCAGAAAAACACTCTATTTACATATGTGTATCTCTCTTTTAACTATCAGCAACTCCCTTTGTTTATTACTCCCCCGTTCGTTCTACTCTTCGCGCGCGACCCAAGAACGTGACACTGTCGCGAATCGCGAAGCTGCGTGCTCGGCACGCGTGCGCGTATGCGCGAATTCGCGAGAGTCGCCGTACGTACGGTCGTGCGTGCGTGCGTGCGTGCGTGCTTGCGTGCGTGCGTGCGTGCGTGCGTGCGTGCGTGCGTATGTATGTGTATGCGTGAGTGTGTCCGGGGGAACGAAAAAAAAAAGCGTTTATTATAATATTCGGTGATCTTGCCGTTTATACATCCTGCTCGTTTTACTGTCACTGACAGTGTCGCACCGAAACGATATATTATTACCGCGATCACTACTACTAGTACTAGTGATGTCACTGTCGCTGCCTCTGCTGCCACTGTCGTACTGTGTCAGACGAGGGATGAATTTCATTATCGGCGCGCGCGCGACACTCCGGCGACACTCTTAGGCACCTACCGGCTTTACCACGATCTCTTGGCACTGTCACGCGCACTGTCAGACCCGGCGAGCGTATAACGTACCTCACCTTGCGGCAGATCAGACGAGACTGAAGTGACTGAACTCACTGAACGCTCGCATACAGCGATCTTCCATCTTACGAAGACGTACCCCCACCCGTTGGCGCTGTCGTCACCGCTGCCTCGGCAGGGACGGCGTCGATTCTCAGGGCGCCTGCGTCCACCAATACGATATTTTTCAGAATAACGTAGAGGAAAAATCCTCTATGCTATTGACAGAGATAAGTTCGAAGACGATTCCTTGAATAACAATATATGCTTTTCCAACATAGGATTTTCCAACGTACCCGAAATCTGTTATTCCTATTACCTGCTTTGTCTTTTCTCAGGCTATGAACTGTCACTATTTTTTTGATTAATGATCAACTTAACAATGAGAGATACTATACATGTTCGGAATTTAGTTAAGGTTGGAACACAGACTTTTGCAATTAATTAATTAGAGTTGTTTATTTTATAGGTTTTCTATATTTTTTCTCAATTTCTCTTTTTAATTCCTTAATATTTGTTAAATAATTCTGTTTAATCTTTCATTATTCGCGTGAGATGTCCATTCCAATTGTATAAATTCACTTTTTCATTTATACATGTTATATAAAGGGGAATCAAAAAGCGAAAACGCGTTTTAAAACGCGATTTGTTGCAAAACATAAAAACTATATATTAAGAATCTCTAATTATAAAAAAATCCTGCCAAAAATAAAGTTTCAAAAGCTAGCGGATATACACATATTAAAAAATGCATCAAGTTTTTGTATATTATGACTACATATATAATTTGGTATATAATTAGAGATATTATTAGAGAAGAAATATTATTGTAATCAAAATTAAGTAAGTAGAATTCTTAAAAGAATTTATTATGTCGATTACGATAAAAAAAATATTTGTGATTATAGAATCTATTGTATTAAAGTTACACATATATACACACAATTTATATAAATCATTAACTACTATTAAGATCTACTAATCATTTTTTTAATTATGTTATTCAATTATGTTATTTATTTAATACTTACGTGAATAATAAACAAATATAAAAATTTTAATGTTATCGAAACGATTAATCACTTGATAGCATAACAAATCTCAAGAAAAAAAAGAAAAATATTATATGATATTTTAGGATTAATCAACTTTTGTCCGATGTGTAAGTGGTATAAAATAGAAGCCATTGTTGCAGTTTTAGTTTAAAATTGATGTCAGAGACTCATTAATATATTTATTTTTGAAAGAATTAAAGGATATCTGAACTTAGGGTTTAGAATTCTTAATCTGAGCACGAAGATTTATATCTTTTGCCATTTTGCCAATGGCATTTTAAAAGCGCGTTTCAATTTTTGATTCTTTTCTTATAAACTTAAATTGTTTCATAATTTTTTTTAAATTGCATTTATCTTTATTTAAAGCATATATATATAGAATATTATCAATCTTTATTTAATTGTAAATCATGAAAGAGAATACTAAAAATAGAGTACTGACAGTTGAAACTATTTTAACGACTATTTGATGAATTTAATTTCTAAATAATGCTATAAAATTCTAACTGATTTATGCAGTTTTTAATGGCAATTTTTAGCAACAATACTTGATTTATATACAATCCATATTATACATCTTTTTAAAATATAAAACCATGTATTCATATAAAATCTGAAGGTACCTTTCTGAAAGAAATTTCCTATTTTTATGGCCTTTGTGAATCGGAACTTTCTAACTAAGAATCTAAAAGAAAATCTTCTTTTCTAAATGTTTTTTCGTTAAAATCTATTCTACAATATGCTTTTTGTTTCCTATTTCTTGATTTTGCTCTTTTTGTAGCTGACAATAGTATATTTTGAAGATGTAAAAATATTTAAAAAATATTAGAGTTTTTTTTAGAGTAAAAAACTCGGAAAATAATGGTTTTTTTCCTTCAGTTTTAACAATTTTTTACTCGGATATTCTTTTTAAATCTTTAAGTCTATCGCATTGCTTGAAATCCCTCAAATTTTTGCTCTTAAAATGATATAATTAGATTTGAGTGTTGAAAAAAAAAAGTACAGATGCTAAATGCGAAGAGTACAAGTAACGCAAATAGACCTATTAATCTATTATCAATTCATCAAGAATTGCAATAGCCAATAATACATATTTCCGCTTCAACATAAAATTATAAAAGCAAAAATATTAAAAAGAATCGCTAAAGAAACAAAAAAAATGAATTCTATTTCCTCTTCTACATATTTAACATGAATTTTTTTTTTATGAATTTTATGTAATTTGGTCAAACATATCGTTTTTTTACAGTAAAAAAACTGGTTTTTTACTTGATTTTTTTCTCCAAAGTCAAAAATACCATTTTTTTATATCTCTAGTCTTATTTCTTTCGAAGTTCGTTGATTTTTATTCATGTAATAGAAAACAAAATGGGAGAAAAAACAAGCAGTAAAAAAAATAGCAAAATACAAGAAGCAGGACATAAAAAACATACAGTAGAATAAACTTCAATTCGACCTTGATCTCAGAATTCTAAAATTTAAATTTCAAAAAATAATTTAATTATCACATGAAAGTCTGTTTTAGAAGCTACTGATATTGCTGAGTTTAAATGTAGTCTAAAAATATCGAATTTTTTCATAAGAATAATAATAATCTCCGATGGAGGAAGATTTAATGTCACAGAATCCATCAAAGTTTAAAAGTCCATTTGTAAATCACTATCTACGTAGCATAGATAAGCTTCAAATAAAGTGAACCTGGAAATATTTGATGTTACTTCGTAATAAAAAAAATCCTTAAAACCAAGTTTTATATAACAATCAGATTATTTTTCAAAATTCTATCTGCAATTATATCAATTATTTTGATTTTTTTCTTTTTGACTCAAATTTGAATAAATGTAAGGAAATTACTCTACAGTTTCATAAAAATCTAGCAGTTTATACAAAATAAAAGGATATGATATTAAATGAGGCGGACGATGCGCCATTCCGCAAAGGATTAAAAATCTATAAAAATTTAAATAATGGAAAAAGAAAATATATTCAAATAATTATATTTTTTCAATTTAACCAGTGAATCAGTATACCACTTAACTGACTAACGAATATAATAGATAAATCTTTCTATTTAAGAATATATTACATATATATTTTAATACGAAATAAAAAAATTATGATAAAATTATAGATTTTTTCATATTATATATTACTTGAAAATAACAAAAAATACAAAAGTACAAAAAATTTGACAGCAATGATCTAAATTAAAAGTTAATATCTTTATAAAAAGTAGACATGTTTTTAAATAATAATTAAGATAAAATGAAAAAATTTTCATTTAAACAATAAAATTGTATTATTAAACATAAAATATTGACTTTTTATTAAAGTCTTTTATATATACATATATATAAATACACACACACATATATATA
>NW_012130073.1:2150319-2155536 GCF_000143395.1 Atta cephalotes
AATGTTCAATTCCAATCACTTTTTACAGAGACTATGCATCTGATATCCTTAAATTAAAAAATCTATCTTATTTCTTGCGGGACTTTTTTATATTAAAGATGTCTATATATTAAAGATGATGTAAATAAGGAAGCAATAAAATAAATTTCTTTATGTGAAATAAGTACTTATATGTGTAATGTCGAACGATACTAACAAAATAAAGGAAATTGAAATATGTGAATTAAGCTTGAAATAATGTGCCCTTGCTGTTCGCATCGACGTGTCATTTTCCATCGAAATTACGAATTTCATAACACGAACAAGCAAAGCATGTTGCACGGTTATTATGAATCTACGCGTTACATTTCCGGCCTTTTTAGCGTAACCCAATAATGACTTCCTTTCGTTGTTCGATGCATTTTCGAAGGACACGCACGTGTTCTCTCAATGATGATTCTATATTTTCCATATTCTACTCCTTAATAGTAAATGTTAGAAGCAACTTTCTCGATTTTGAAAATAAAATATATTTACAAGTTGATTATGAAAGTATGGCATGGAACTTTGTACACAATTGTTCATATATGTGTTTCCTATGAGTGGATAATAATTAATTTTTTCAGTGACGAATAATTTTACTAACTAATTTTATTATTAATTTTAATAATTTTACTGAGGAGAGAATACAATAATTTTACAGATTTTAAAAATCGTTTACATATGTATTTATGAAATTTAACATTTAAGATCTCATAAGAAAGAAATGAAACATTTATATCCGTATTCAGTCCTTCCTTGAGAAATGAGGATTCCTTGTTCCTCATTTCATGTTTCATAAACTTTCCTTGATCAAACAAGGAACCTTATTAGCTTCTTTTTCTCAAGGGAGATTAGTTTCCTTGAGGAAAAGATGTAGCCTTCATAATCAAGCAAAGTTTCTTTGAAGAAAAGATATAGCTTTCATAACCAAGCAAATCTCCAAATTTAATTCGTCACACCGGTCTTTTTACTTTCGATAGCTTTTTTAAATTTAAATCTGACACATCAATAATTATTTTTGATAGCTTTTTTTTCAGAAATAAACTTCTCTAAAAGCATTTTCTCCTTCTTCGTATAATAAGCATTATTATGGCGAATTCGATTGGAAGCACTGATGCATATTAAAGCCGTTGTACACTAATTTAATTTGAGTATAAAAATAAAATACAAATATTTCGAATTATAAAATACATATTTTATCTAACAGTACAAAAATGTATTGAGTATTTCACAATTCAATTCGATTTCTATGTTTATTTATAAACATATATTTACATTATTTTGTGTATGTACGGCGGTTTTAATGTGCATCAGTATGTAATGAATGCGTCCAATCAAATTCGCTATTAGTTTTATTTTTGTCCATTGTTGTTGCAAAATGCTTAATCACAACCTTATTTAATCAACAATGCCTTTATAACCTTTATTATTCGTAATTCATGATATTAGGCATACATATACTATATATTATGATATGCTATCCTAGGTTATTAAAATCCCTAAAATATTCCTTTCTTCAGGAAGACAGATTTGAGATCCGTTTATGAAACAAGAAGGCCTTAGAGAATCGAGGAATTCTTCATGGAGGCTTTCTCCATCTTTTAAATAGAAAGGTCTATGAGTTAAAATCATAAAGAAGAAATGAATAAATAGAGTACAAATACGACGTCTTTTTTTTGTTTTTTCCTTTTTTATTTTTTTTTTATTAGCGCGTCAAGGCAAAGTATATGAAACGGATGAGTAGTAAAGACAGTACACATATAGTGATATGAACGAATTTTTTTTATTCACATCTTATTACATTGATTTTTCATACGTATTAAAAAAAATTAAAGCTAATAGCTTTATCTTCTTTAACATAGTGAATCTACATAGTGAATCCAAACACATCAAAATTACTATCGTATAGAATAAATTAAGTATACGAAAACATCCAATGTTGGCTCTTAATGACATTTATTAATTATTGATTAATCTCGTTAAAGTCTAAACTTTTTTACATTGTTTATTACTTACATTTTTTAAAATTACGTTTTTTATTACATTGATTTTTCATACTAAAAAAATGAAATATAATAGCATAATCAGAGATGCAGAAATTGAAAAGATTTTTACGTCGATAACAAGTAGAAAATTGTAAAGATGAAAAATCGAAAATGAGCAAGATCTCCAGCAGCAGCATACTTGATGTACTCATCTTATTCGATTCATGCAAATAATTCAATAAATATTTTATTATAATAAATAATTAACAACGATTCCAATCGTGATACCACCATGAGTTGCTTTTATATTAATTATAAAATTAATTGCATATGAATTCTGAGTTTCATGAAATCAATATCACTTGAAGAATATGACAGGAAAATATAAAACACATAAGTTTGTCCAAAAAAAAAATGCAATTAGCAATGCAGTTAGTGGAGAAGCAATGATTGTTCAACTTAAGAAAACGAACAGAAGAAGAAAAATTTGTAGCATAGAGAAGTACTGTACTATCCGTTGCGAAGTCATTCGGTTTTTAAAAAGATTGATTTTATACATTGACCATAACATATATTGACAATTTACGATTTTGTTAATATTGAAAATGACTTAATAAATATTAATTGGGTTAGGCAATGTATATTGGGTTAGGCAATGTATATTGGGTTAAGCAATATAAGCAACTCGTCGTGATTGATAATGTATGCAAATAATCGGATATTCGATGTACATTCCTTATGATTAGAAGTAAAAATCCGGCTAATTTTCTAATTTGATTAAAAATAGCATACATGTACATACATTTATATGTGCACTTATATGTTACACAACTATATAAGGGGTTTCACATATTTATTTTTTAATTTTTTATATATTTAGTCATTGTCTGATTATGCCATTTTTTATCAGACAAATTAAAAATAAGACAAATCTAGAGTCAGACTCTCTCTTACTTCTAGGGATACTAGTTTAACTATAAAACGCGCCTTAGCATAAGAAATTAACGCCTTTTTCCAACGCACCGTGCTCATATCAAGAAATGAAATTGGTTTATTATCAGTACATATATCGCACTATGATCTAACCGACGAATGTTTCGTTATTCTGCGCGAGGTCTCGATCCGCAATGTTATACAATTCACGGCGCGGAAAAAATAGATGTTGAAATAGCACACGTTACATTACATTCAAGGGCCACTCGCGTAACGCAAACAGTTCTACGAAGCCTCATTGGTACAGCGGAAACAGAAATTAATCGGCAATGTGAATGTATACATATGTTGTACTATTTATCAAATATTGTACTATTATCTTAAAAATAGTAGCTCAAATTTATTTAGAGCTTTCCTTAACACTTAAACTTTTCATAACTATGCCGAAATCGATTTGTATTATAATTTGTAAGTCAGATAATGCAATATGTGTACGTGTATATATATATTCTACATGTAATATTTATACGTGGACCGCAAAGTTAATAATAAAATACAACAAAAAATTTGCGTGCCGTGTATTTTTATAATAAAAAAAAGAGAATTTTAATCTCAATAAAAAATTAAAAACTTCCTTTCATTCACGATTATTTTGTTTCCTCGTGTTAGGGAAGTATTAAGATTAAGTACGTGTTTCTTCTATACAATTGAATACAATATAATGACGCGCGCGCGAATGGCTATAATACAAGATAATATAAATATCAGGAATCTTCTGATACCAGATGTTGTACAAAAAACAAATCGAAAAATCACGACTCGAATTAGTACGTTTAGACCAAAATACATTACAAAAATATAGCTCTTTATTGTCACGATCAAATAAAAGCAAAGGAATAATATACATATGTAGTTATATATGTAATGAAAAATGCGTCTATTTCTTACATCTATTAACAGCATTAAAGTCGACATTGAATTGAATGAACATTACAATTACAAATTAGTTCCTACCTATATCATTGTACAATTTATATAAATAGATATCTCACACATACAAACACCTATTATATATATATTACTATTACGCAAACACCTATATATATTACTATATACATATATATTACTTAAATAGGTAATCTTGAAACAAGAAACGGATTATGAACACTGGCCTATGATTTTTCGAAAATTTGCATATCTATCAGAATTTCTTCATAATTTCTGCGAATTGTTTACAATTACAAAACTAGGTGTCTTATTTAATTTAAGGGTCGTCGCCGTCGATGACGTCATCACTGACAATGATTCCATCGGACAGATGCTGGTTGACCTTGCACGCGATATCACCTAATACCCGATTGTCACGGAGAAAGAATAAGTGAATGAATCTTTATTAACTTTCTCAGCTATTTCAAAATATAATACAAATTATATATTATTATATTATTATAAAATATAATACAAATTATATAATATTATATACAGACGCAGGAACAAGCGTAGGAAATTTGCGAGCGCACATATCACGCGGGCGTTCGGAGATTTAGCATTACATGGACATTATCAAATAGTCAATTGTCCACATAATTGCTATGGAGTCAAAATGTCTTCGAGATTGTTTGAATCAGAAATACGACGCTTATGTCAAACATATTTGTAAATTTTATATGTACAAAGAGGAATAACATTTATTCGGCTATATACAAGAGAATGTACCAGCCCATGTAAATATCGTCTTTTTGAAATATATTCATTGAAGATGATCATAGTAAGAGTAGAAACATTTGAAAAATTTGTTGAGATTGTTTCAATCCCAATCACAAAAATCGCATCCAATAATTAGGACTCTAATACCTCATTTTTTGTATATTGAATTTATGTTCCAAAAGATATATATTGTTTTTGTAATTGTTACATAATTTAAATCTAAGTACAACATTAAATATTATACATTCTTTTAATACTTTTTTAAGTCGTTCAAGTTTTCATACTGCTTTATTTCATACATTAAAGTGTATACATTTTCACTCCTTCATAAAATATACTCTTTTGTGCACTTTTCATTTTGCGGAATTTTATTCCAATATTTCCGATCTTCTGTATTTGTTTTTCGCTCTCATTTCTCACGATATCTGACTTTTTCTTAATTGCTCCAGGAATCATATCATTTAGGATCTCAAAAATGGAAGTACATACATTATAATAAAGCCTCTTTTGAGAGAGAGAGAGAGAGAGAGAGAGAGAGAGAGAGAGAGAGAGAGAGAGAGAGAGAGAGAGA
>NW_012130073.1:2155556-2165899 GCF_000143395.1 Atta cephalotes
AGAGAGAGAGAGAGAGAGAGAGAGAGAGAGAGAGAAGAGAAGAGAAGAGAAGAAATGTAAAGGCTAAACACAAAGGAGAAGACTTTACAAAGAGTGAAAAAGCGAAAAAGAATCGACGTTAGGGAGAAAAACTCAGAAACTAGAGTTCGAAAAACGGATCTGTTCAAACGAACTGACTTCCTATTACTTGGTATCTACTACATCCCTCGTATCCTCTTTCTCCTCCTTATCTATCGCCATTGCCATCGCCACTATCTTTCACTATCTTCCGTCTGAGAGCTGACCACGGCTCTACTCATTGTTCAGTCAGCAACATAACGCAGATTAGTTATCCGCGAGTGCGGATTAATGAATGAAAGAAATCACAATCGCCGTACCAGAACCGCTACTATGTTGGGCGAGGTAACGCGAAAGGATTCGAGAGGGTAACCAAGCGAAACGACTCGCTAGGAATAACGAGCAAAAGCTGATCAATCCTTTATACAACGCTGAAAAGGACTGAGATGAATCTTTCATACAAAATTGTCACTTTCTATTTATTTGCGAAAGAAAATTTTTTTTCAAGTGTCTTGGACGTAAAAGCGCAGAATTTATTTAACCTTATCAAGAAAAAGTCATTTGTTTGAAAATAAAACTTTCTGCATAAATTTTCCATTTTCTAAACCCTCATTTTAAAATAGAATTAGTTACAAAAGAATAAAAAAGTTTACCTGTAACTTTGAAAGAAAAGAATAAAGAATAAATTTTCTTCAAATTATTTTTTAAGTTTTTAATTTTTATATATATAATATAATTAATTTTGTTAATATATTTATTAATATTTATTAAATAATTTAAAAATGATTAACATGTATTAATAATTGTAAAATGATATTAGGAAAACGATAAACAACAAAAAATCTTAAAAATGTAATCACTTTTTTAAATAGTGAATTTATCTAATAATCCCTGATAAAAATTTTTATCAGAATTTTTTATATAATTTTTCAAAATTTTTATGCCTCTAAAATTTTAAAAATTTCTGATAATTTTATAACTTTTGAAAAAATTTCTCAGATATTTTATCAGAATACTTTTCAGAAATGCCTCTTTTTATATCGTTTCTTAAAATTCTTCATATATAAATTCTAAAATATTTTAAGATTTCTAAGATTTCTTATTTTATAATTTTTGATAAAATCTTACAATATCTAAAAAAGTTTAAGCTACTTTTTTAAAAATTATAAAATGAGAAATCTTAGAAATCTCAGAATATTTCAGATTTTATATTTCTAAGAATACTAAGATGCAAATCTCTTTCAATATTTCTAAAAAATGTCCCAATTCGTATGAAAATTCTAAAAAAAATTTTCAGGAATTTTTAGGAATCAATTTATTTTTAACAAAATCTCAAGCATATCTCTAATAAGTATATACATACACACATACGCACGCAACTCGTCAATTGCGTCCAAGAAATTATAAAGAATTTGACAAAATAAATTTTGGCATAAAAAATGTTTTTTCTGATCATCACATCTCTAAAGAAAATTAGGATTATACATATTATACATGTACACATACATACATACATACGTACGTGATTTTTCGAATGTTACAGTTTAAGAGTTAAAAAACCTTATAAGTGGTTGGTGCTATGCAACAGTAGATTGATCGGTGCTACAGGAAAAACAGCATATTTTTTATCTTGTAGTACTGTAAAAAGAAAATGGTCATATTAATACTATTTTCTTACAGAATTACTAATTACTTACAGAATTACTACATATATAGTGTACACGATGCAACAAAATTATTTATTACCTTAGAAACAAGAAATTAGCTTTGAAAGATAACTTTTGCAGCATTATTTATTCCCCGTTATTTATCTAAATTTGTTGTTTGAATTTCGCGAGAGCCCATATATGTATTTTATTTTATCTTATTTTATTAAAAAAATTTGTATGTATATTTATTAAAATTAGTGAAAAAATTATGTAAAATAAAAATTTATTTAAAATATAAAATTCTTTATATATTCATTGAAATTATCATCAAAAACATAAAATATGAAAAAATCGAAATTATTGAAATATCAACAAAAATCAATCTGGTCTATACATATTGGAGTTTTCCTATATATCAGAGTATTCCTTATGAAGATATGTGGCGATGGTTGAAGTGTGTAAGAATGAGAGCTGACTAACAAAAATACTTCCGTAATCTGCAATTTGAGTTACTGAAAGTACAAATGGATTTTTTTCTTATTTGAAAATGAATAGATACTGATCTTAAACATACACATAATTTTACAATCTCTACATTTTTTCCGATTTCAAATTCTATTATATATCGATTGTCCTAAAATTTATAATTAATTATATAATAATCTAATATTAATTTATTTTGTTTTAATTTTTTATTAAAGTGCGTCTTTATTTTTTTATTAAAGTGCGGAAAACAATTCACAAGTTATGCAAAATATTTGCGATCAGTTTCTGAGTTTTGAAAACATACAATTCATATCATTCGCTTTAAATTTGTTGCATTTCTTTTGATCTTGCCGTCCTTAGAACTGTAAGATCTGTAGAATTTCTCAAATAGCAACTGTAGGAGAAATCTGGAATCAATTATTGAATAATGATTTTTTGAAAAAAGTAGATATAAGATTTTTAAACATTACATATGTATATAATATATCTACATTCCTTAAATATTAAAGAAATATTATTTTTAATACATTGTCGTGTACAAATAAATTATTTGATTTTAAATAAAATTACGAAAATGTAACAATTATAGTATTACACATATGTATGTGACAAGTAAAATAGTTATTTTAAAATACGTAATTTGTACTGTTTTTCCGTACTATTCTATCCATGAAAAATGAAATACATATATATCCATATGAAATATTATATTCGTAAATACATCTTCTACAGACGTGTCGATTTAAAGAAATTAAAATTAATGTCATTTAATGATTCATTTTGATCAATCTATCCCATAAAATTTTTAGTAAAAATGATTATATATTTTCAACAGTTCAAATTTTTATAAGATTCTAATGAATATTGATTTCATTGTAAAATAAACAAGGAGAACTAATCAAGCCGAACTATAAACGACTTTTGCTAACAATATAGTAAAATAATCAACATCAATATAATAATGATAAAAACATATGAATGAAATAATTTCCATCTTTATCGAATCGTTTTATCAAATTAAATCAATTATTCACAGACTTAGTTATAAGCAAGATTATATTTACAAACTTTATTGCAATAATGATTAATTACAATAAAAATTATTTGAGATATACCATTTTCTATGTTTGTTCGACAGTTTACAAACTGTTTGCGAACAGGTATTTATGCAAGAAATAAAGCAATTTACAATTTGCTTGCAAATTATTCGCCAACGCCGGTGAAGATACATCTTTAAAGCAATCTGTGTTCTTACATACGGATACCGGTTTTCTTCACTCAATAAAAGTGTTTAATTATATAAGTCGATAAATATTTCTTATAAAAACATATTGCTAATTAATTTTACTGATAATATAAACTTCACACTTATTATAATGATTATCACTCTTACTTTAATATCGCACTTTAGTATTTTCATGCGCTACGAAGTAATTTAATTAAATTAACAATTATAATAAATTAACAATTATAATAAATTAATAATTATAATAAATTATAATTATTTAAATTAATAATTCATTCTAATAAAATCTTAATTTTAATTTAATTTTATTAAAAAATAGTTTCTTTTATATTCTGGAATAAAAAAAAAGTTTTTTAAAAATGCGGTACATACCTTTATCGATTATTAATGAAAAATTTCAATGTAGAAATTAATTTTCTTTTTTTATAGGTTCTATACTTTTCTGCTAATGTTTAAATATTTTTCAGATATCCTATTTCTCAGTCCTATTGTATTTTTGTAAAGATCGGCGAACTAAAAAAAGACCTGAAAAAAAGACCATTATATACTTAAAATTCTTCTTGTTGTAACATTTATATTTTTTTAAGAAAAAATTTCAAACGAATATTATAGGAGTATAAAATTAAGATTAAGCTAGGTTAGGGATAAGGCAGGTACCGTTAGGAAGGGTGATTTAGGATTTACGTTAGAGGGGTGTAAGACCGGTTCAATTTGCATTTTGACACAATGACGAGTACGAGTCAAATACGAATAAACCATTCGATGCAGATCATAAAGACCGAATAGAATAATGTTCAGAATGGGATGTGAAATAACGTTTTACGGTCTTGAGAGCCGTTTGGAAATAATTTCTCTCGATGAAGCAAAAAAAAATGTTTAATATTTAAGAAAAAATTCTAACTAGTTATAAAATCAGTTTGTGCACTTGCAATTTATTTAATTTGTATGTCATCGTCATCGTTTTGTCAATACAATTGTGAAATTAAATTTTCAATTTCAACATAGACATAATAAGTACATAGACTGCGCATTCTCTGATCTTAGCATCTGTGTTTCATTAGAAGGAAATGAAACATCTCTTTTCAATTCAATAATATTTTAGAGAGTTTATGAAAGAGAACAATACGATTCAAGCTTACTTTTTTTAAATCAATAGTGAACAACTTCATAGGAATGCGCAGTGTGTTCTTATTACGTTTATAAATTTGAATTTTTAATTTAAATTTTCAATATATCACGTGAAAATTGTTACTATGATGAGATTTTATCGAACTCATATTATAAAAAGTTATACGCAATCACAAAAAAAAAAGAACATGCTTGAGAAGTATATCACGTAGAGATAGTAATAAGAGTCTCTCTTACGTGATAACGTCTGAGCCAGTTGCTAATCTCTAGATAATGCTAACGAAACTGATAAGGATGTTAACATTTTTTATTTAAACTTTGAATCGGACGAAATCTTTTGTATGAATTTTCGTATGGATTATTACATCAACGTTCGCTTCAAGAATTATAATTAAGTGATTAAGAAATCTTTAATATATGTACAGTAGCTATCTTTTTTGGTAATACAAAATTTTATAATAATTGAGAAAGAAAGGCAATTAATTATGTTATAATTATTATATAAAAAGGAAAAATTGAAATTCAATGAATTTTCCCATCGCTTTCTTATCTAATGACTTTAACTCTTACCAGCGCCCCCCCCCCCCCCCCTACTGCCCTTAAGATTAGCAGCGCCCACGTTGGGAATCTATGATATAGAACGTAAGTTTTTTGCGGCATTTTTTACGAACAAAAGTTTCCATTATTGAAAATCAGTTAGTAAAAAATCACATTTCTTTAAATAAATAAATAAATAAATAAATAAATAAATAAATAAATAAGAGAGAGAGAAATATTGTGTCTTTTGTTTAAAACATATTTTTAATGTAATAATTAATTTTTAAACATGTTTAAATAATCAATAAAATCATTTTTAGACCGTATTGCTTCGAGAACACAATCAATACAAACTAGAAATGTCTAAATAATTCAATCTTGAATTACTATAGATGTTATTGTAATATGTTGAAAAACATATAAAACTGTAAATAAATTTATAAATGTTTACATAATATTATAAATACAATAAATATATTATATAATCTGTAAATTTTATTTTATACAATTATGTTAATCTTATATTTTTTATGTTTTAATGTAATAATTTAATAAATAATAATTATTTTTTAATTTAGTTTTAATTCTGTGTAAAAATTTCAAAAATACGTAAAGAAGTATTTTGATTGCAGTATCGCTACTTTTTTTAAATAGTGTCCACAGCGAAATAGTAGCTCAGACGGAAAAGCACGGAAACGGCTCCACCACCAAATCTGACAAGCTCGTTTAACAGCTGAGCGGCTTATTGCTGGCCGACGCGATCTTCGACACATCACGGGTGTCGACATAGCACGGGCATAACAATATAAACTCTTTAACATTATAAATATTAAAATTTAAATATTGTAATAGAAATGTAGACATATTTTTTATGTTTTCGTTTATGTTTTGATTCTTAATAAAACTTATATAGGGTATCCCACGTTAAACCTTTTACTAAAGAATTTTTACTAAAGAATCTTTTATTTAAAAAACACATTTTTTTTCATTTGTGACATTTATTTTAAATCTTATTTTATTTATTTTAAACATATACTTTAAATATAAATGTTTTAAACATAACCCAATAAAAAAATATTTCCATTTTCTTTATGTCAGAAATTGACAGACATTATCTTAATGATCTCGTCGTTGATGATTGCAAAAATGGCAAATGGATGATATTCCATATGATACCATTTCGCAAAAAAGATATATAATATATAGGAACCATCCAAAGATTCGATAAGTGTTTACACTCAAAAAAACAAAGAAGAAAACACGAAAGGGCCGGAGAGAAAAGAAGGAGGATTACCAGAGTCGTAAAAAAATGTCATAATATGCCTAAATATCATTTTATAGTATCATGTATTTGACAAAGTACATATTGGAAGGAGAAGAGTACAGAAAGATGAAGAAATTTTAAAAGAGATTGGAAAATAAAGCATTGATTTCGATAGAAAAACTTCTTTTTTTTGTAGCACAGTGTTGTCTTGTAAATCGTAGTAGAATTTCTCGGCAATACATTGCTGTCACTTCTTTTCTTTTTTTTTTTCTATCAGAGGTTCTCTCAGACTTCAGGTAGACTTGCCTCTACCACAAGGTTGACCCCGAGGCTTAGAGAAATACTTAGAAAAGGGGTCTACGAATTTTGCAACATGGCCCGGAAATGCGAACGAAGAATGAAGCCGACAAAGCCGGTCTCTCAATGGGACGCCTATAGAATATATCTGACCTGTTGCTAAAAAGCACGTGCGGGGAGAGTCGAGAATGGGACGCTCTGATCTATTGAAAAACCAAGGGCGCCGGCGTCCCTTAGAGATAGTGGATAGATATCGGGTGTCGAGAAAACTATACATTCGTAAAACAATTTAAACAAACATTATCTAAAATGCATCTTTCTTTTCGTTACGATCTCCATGTAGGGGTACGATACTGAAACAGCAAGATAGTAGGATCGAATAGATACGTCAGGGTATTTTTGCGTTTAAAATTCTATTCAAAATGTAATTCTATTTAAGATGCTAAATGTGAAATACTTAAAAAAAATGTATATTAAAATATACGTAGGAAAAATCATTCTGTATTTGAAAACTATTTAAATCTATTTTATATATAAAGTGGATTCGAAAAACATTTTACATTTTAAATATGTCTTTTTTTAAGTATTTTATATTTGGCGTTTCAAATGATTATTAGCCTTGCGATTTGATTAATATAATATATACTACAGATGAAACGCTGTAATCACAACACACATACACACCAAACTCGCGATGGTCTGACTAACAATAAGTATCAATAATATATTTTTCCTCTTGAAACTATATAATATAACTTTCTCTCGTAAAAAAATAATTTAGTATTTCTAAAAATTGTCTAGGAATAGCAGAGATGTGTATACAAAGTTATTTCTTTCAAACATTTTGGAATGAACTTAGCCAGATTGAATGAAGAGTCAAATCGCGAGAATAGACGATTCACGTGGGGGATGGACTTCGTAATTTCAAATGCGTCGCGCGACGGGGGTGCGCAGAATCTCCGTGCGAATACACGATTCGAGCAAATTTTATTTGCGAGACTAACGAGATTCCTCGATGTTGGTTCTGGTAATATATTCCGGTCCTGTAGCTAGTCCTATAAATCTTCTTTGTCGAGAGACGAAGTACTTACATAAATTTCCGGTGATGTACGTACCTATCTTATATGTGCATCGTACTATTTACTTGTAACTTATTTTTATCAGCTGATTAATAAGTGGCAGGGATAGATAGAATTAGTTACCGAAGATAAGGGAAAACTCAAATTTCAAAAGAATTATTCATATCTTATCGGGCTAGACAACTAGTTTGAAAGAAATAACTTTGTATACACATCTCTGCTATTCCTAGACAATTTTTAGAAGTACTAAATTATTTTTTTACGAGAGAAAGTTATATAATATAGTTTCAAGAGGAAAAATATATTATTGATACTTATTGTTAATCAAAAGGATCTCAGCATATTCACCGCACTTTAAAACTGAGTACATTCCTGGAATATTCCGTGAAAGTGTCACTATCAAATGACACATATAAATCAAGCATTCATATGGGTTTCCCTAAAAAACGGTGAAGTTGATTGTTGGTAGTTTACGACTTAAACTAATTAAATGTATTTGCAAGATAATCTATCTCATGTTTTCTTATGATAAATGGCCATCAAGTATTGTAAAATAGAATGAAACTGTTATATTTCAAATGCTGTAATAAAATATATAATTATCTTACATTATTTGACAGCATATATATATATATATATATATATGTGTGTATGTGTATATATATATATATACATATATAAATTATGTCGGTAATTGTATCTTTACAGAAAGATATCGAATTTACGTGCCATGATAATTTGAATGAACGTCATGATAATGTGATTATCTTTATAAAACTTCGAGATAGACGAAAATTTCAGCAAAATTTGGATGACGTCGGATGATCGGAGCACCAATTAGCGACCATTATCGCACAAAATTGGCTGAAACGCGTCTACGTTTAACCGAGGAAAAAAAGTTCCGTTTAAAAGGAATCTGGGTTATTACCAAACATTTGAATTATAAGGTATTTCGCTAAAGTTGATTTATGGTGTTTTCGGAATTGGTCGATTTCTTCTTATTCGCGCCGGGGCTAACAAGGATCTCCGGGAAGCGCTTATTTTACAGCACGCGTACATATATAGCGAGATAGTACCGTTCGACGCTTGGCGCTGACCTTCGTATTAAGCCATAAATTGCCCCGGAGCGCGACGTGGGTACGATTTCTTGTCATTTCGTCGGCTATTCGGTACGAGCTTTTGCTGTAAGAAAAGGGATAAAAAAAGGGCAACCATGCAGGCAACATAACGGGTTCTTCCTAAAGAAAGAGTTTTCGTTGATGGTTCGGACGTGTATATGTGCAAATAGTCACAGATTAGAAAATTCACAGGATAAACATGTCTGTTTCACATAAAAGTGTCTTCGATGTCTGAAATGAACATATATCAATCAATTTATTACCGATTATCCTGTCCATATACAATAATGAGCAAAAAATGTGTAATTTTCTTTTCTAGTAGAGATATTAATGTCATTTTTGAATATATGATTTAGAAACACAATTTAAGCATATTAAAAAAATTATTAATCATCTCATAAAAATAAGTTATAAGTAAATAGTTCAGAACACGTATAAGATAGGCATGTATCGCCGGAAATTTCTGTAAATACTTTGTCTCTCGACAAAGAAAATTTATAGGATCAGCTACGGGACTGAAGAGAAAAAGAAATAAATAGAATTATTAAATAAAATATATAAAAATCAGTTTCTTTATTAATTTCCTATATTATTAATTTCCTATATATGTACAGAAATTTAAATAAAAAAATTATATAAAAATATATATTAATATTTAATCGGGTCATTGCGAGCTTTGGTTACATTATATGTATAGTATACTGTGAATTAATTTGTTCATCGCAAAGTAAAAAAATTATTTAAAATATCATTATGGATAAATATCATTATATAGATAAATATGTCCTATTTTGCATTATTTGCAAATTATTTTAACATATTTTCAATATAATATTATAAAAAATTTATTATGCTATTGAATAATGTAGATAATAATTAAGTGGATAAAATAAATTCGGGCATTTTTTTGGCTTGTGATTGTACGTATTTGTACAACAAAATAATTTTTAGCTATTATACTAGCATTCCTATTCTTATGCTAATTTTATAAATCAATAAATAAATACTATTTTTTAATTAAAATTTTTTAAATAAGTGTACTTTATGTGTACATACTAATTATTATTGAAATAAGTGTATTTTATGTGTATATACAATTTTTATATGTATAATATAATTATTATCTATTAAAATAAATAGTATTATATTAAAGCTACATTCAAATTATATTGCAACATATAGGTAATTTTTCACATTCTACCTATCATATGTTTCCGTAATATTTCTAGATAAAGAATAAAAGATTGAGGTAGATCATGTAAGTGAATGCGCGAGCTATAGTGAATACTAAACTTTTATAAGCAAACTGTTGAGAAAGCTAAAGCAAGATATCTAACATTACAACGAACGATTTTAAGGATTCAAGATGTCTTGAATCTAGCGACTAGGGAGAATTTATACAGAGATTCCGACAATCAATGTTTCTTTTACTGCTTTTCTTTTCTTCTGTTCTTTCTCTTTCTTCCTCTCTCTCTCTCTCTC
>NW_012130073.1:2167103-2175305 GCF_000143395.1 Atta cephalotes
TTCTTCTTCTTCTTCTTCTTCTTCTTCTTCTTCTCTCTCTCTCTCTCTCTCTCTCTCTCTCTCTCTCTCTCTCTCTCTCTCTCTCTCTCTCTCTCTCTCTCTCTCTCTCTCTTTCTATTTCTTTGTGAAATATCATAGAAAGATTTTGTAGAATAAAATCAAATAAAAGGAAGAGATAGAAAAAGAAATAATATAAATTGTTGAAATTTGATAACGAGTGAGTAGATAAGAGCAGCCGAGATTCTCGTTATTTCTTCGAGCAATTAAAGTGTCTCAAACACGAAAGTTTTTATCAGCCATAAAATGCGCATGTCAGCTTTTTCGAATCGATTCAACCAATAGTCGACGAATCAGAATGAGAACAAATGTGGCCTTGTAATAATTACAAAATACACGCGTAAATATATCGATAAATTTCAATCTCTAACCTCGCATTTAAACGTGTAGAAATCACGGCGTCTTGTATATATAGGTCGCAACGATTACAAGCCTGATAGTCATCCGAAAATTGTTGGAAGAAGGTATAGTGACGACTGATAATTGTGGCGTGATTCGGCGTGATCTTTAAAAACATATAACAGTATAAGAGAACGAGTGTATATAATATCTGTTTAGGTTGAAAACTGAACGGGGAATGGCGGTAAAAGTATTGGCAGAATATTTGCAGCTATATGACTAATTTACATCGTTCTACATCGCGATATCGTGTTTCAAGATTGATACTGACAGGTGATATGGGATGAAATACATATTATTAGGCGAAATTTAAAAGGCTGTACAACTGGAAAGTTTATGTTAAATTTAGCACGTTTCACATGTCCCAAACGGTCTACTCAAATTTTTGTGTTAATTGGATACATGCTGAATATGTTAGAAAATAATACACATTATGTAATTAATATGAAAAATATAACACTTTGACACATATTATGAAAATATTTTTTTTCAGTAAAATTGATATTTATATGTTAAATTAACACATATATTTTTATACATTTATTTTAGAATTTATTTTTTAAAACTACATTTTATATTATTTGTATACTTACTCATAAATTATATTATTTTAATATTAAGATACGTTAAATATTCAATTTAATATAAAATATTTAAATAACATAATTACATTGTATTGAATTAAATTAATTAATTAAGTCAGGATATGTTAAAAAAGTTAACGCAAAAGTTTAAATAATCGGATCGATTTTACGCAAGTATAAAATGTTTTTTACTGCATGTAGATACCATTTACCGCTCTGTGATATAATTTGCTATAAGAGCTGCTGAGAAATTAAATTTATCTGTTTTAATTATAATATAAATGACGAAATATTATCTTTTCTTATTTATAAATATAAAATAAAAATTATTTTCATTTTATATGTATCTTAATTTTCTTCAAGTTTTTATTTTCTTATCTCGCTCTAATAAGTTTGAACAAATATATTTCATGAAACGAAACGTAAATTAATATCTTAGTCTACGAAATTTCAAATAAACATAACATCAATCATTATTCATTATGTGAAATAAGATATAGATCATTATGTAAATTGCTATGTTTACTAAATGAATTCCTATTATTCTGTTTCATGAGCCATAAAATAACAAAAAGTTTATTAATGATGGAAATTTAGAAGATTTAAGAAGACATAGATCACTATACAAATGTGTCAGATAAGTCTTGCTTTTATTTTTGGAAAGCCGCTTATCGGAGTACGATCAAAATTTTAAATTCCCTTGGTCATGGTTGAGCCGAAATTACCTTTCTTCTTATCTCCGAGCTTCGAAATTATGAACAGTCAAATCTTGTGCGGTGGTCTGGAAAATGTTACAAGGACAAGAATTTCTGATGCGGACAGCAATAATGATATTCTGATATTCTGATTTGCCGATGCGCGCCAAACTATCTGCATTTGTTCATCTTTAACCTCGCGTTATCATTTGCAGTTTGGGTGCTATCTGGAATCTGTGAATTGATTAGCCCGGCAGTCTGACGAAATTGACATAATACGCTGCGGATAAAGATTTTATTCCAGTTTTAGATAGGACAGCTGAAAACTGTCAAATATGTATCGTATATCTGTTTATCCACATATATGTATCGGGCAAACAAGCATAAATCTTTCCATTGCGTAACATCTACTACGATATTTAGTCGAATTTTTAGCGTATCTAATCTGGAGAAAGAATAAAAAAATGATTTAAAACTTACATCATTTTATTAGTTATTATGGACGCAATAGACTATCGAAACTGTTTTATAATATTTTTTATGCAAAATCAAACTGCAAAATGCAAACGCGCGCGCGTGTATGTATGTATATTCTCTTCAACTTTTTACTAATTTCTCCGAAGAAAAAAAGAATAGAAAACTAATAGCATTGTAGAAAATTATATGCTCCAATACAGTAATATAGCATTAGTATATTATCTGTTTTAATAGATAAGTAATGATGTAAAAGTAATGATTTTCACTTTCCATATCGGGCAAAATCCCGTAAGAAAGAGAAATTCAGCGAGACATACGGATTTATTGATATCGATAAGAGAGCTGCGTGGTTTCTAGTACTCCACGCCTCACTGAACCGATAACACATAATCGAGAACCGGTGGTTCTTGAATTGCGAGATTAGAGACCGTGGGTCGTTTTTAAAAGTCGCGAAGTAGAAGGATGTATACGGAACAGCGCCTTGAAACCGTTCCCGGTAAACCTATAATTTCGGGATGGATACGGTCCGTTGGAATGCCATCGCCGAAGTTAATTGGGCCCCATGCTACTCTCGTTAAAGTTTATATGTTAATAGACTCACGATAAGTTCCTATCTTGGGCCCTGACCGAAAAAGAAAGTCGAGCGTAAAATGCGTATTGAGAGATTACCCGTTTTAAAAAATATGTACGATGCGATAATAAAATGTCGTTTACATGAGAGACTTAACTTCCTGCCAAGTACAAGAATTTTATACATCGTTGGCCATAAGTGAACCACTTCCACAAATTGACGTCAATAATGGTCTATATATAATGAAAAATAAATTTACAAAACAGTTTTATTGGAAAATAATATTTATTTTTATAAGTATTCTTATAGTAATTCTAAAATTTTATTAAGCTTCACTTGGTTTTTATTCTATATGATAAAATAAAATGGAAATCAAGAAAAACAAAAAAACAGATGCTTGATTATTAGTTATATGTATGATTATTAGTGCATTATTTGCTGATTTTTCTAAGAAAATGCAATTGTTTGTGTTTTAAGTATACTTATGGCCAGGGATGTATGAAAGTTGCGTGCAAAAAAGTTTTAGCAACATTGAAATAAATTCAGGATGTATTATATGTATCACATCTAAGAACAATACAATACTAAAGACACAAAAATTTCATAAATTATTTTATTAGTACATCTGAATATATGTATAAAATTTGAGCACGATTCTTTTATAAATTACATAACTTTTTGTTTGTCATAATTTTTGTGTAAAATCGTGTTTTGTAATATTTATAAATTTGATAAAGAAATAACATTAAGAATTGAAATCAAATTTTATATTAATAAAACAATAACAAATATTTGTGTAAAAATTTATTTGGATGCATTTACTCATTTAAAAGTTATTGATTTAAAACTACAACAAAATATGATCATTTTACTATAAAATCATTATAAATCAAGTTTATTGTTTTATTTTTTATAATTAGTTTTAGAAGTGAATTCACGGGCTAATATCATAAAAATTTTTTAAATAATATCGACTGATTATTTGACTGATATTTTAATTTTTTAGCTAAATATTGTGTAGCCAAAGCATTTAAAATTTATATCGGAATATACTAATATTCAGTAATTGAATAGAAATATGAGCGCGTTTTAAAGTGTGTTAAAATCTTTGATATCGAGTGTATTTATACGTTTCAAAATTCATTAAATTAATGCAGATACTTAATTTGTAAAAGACTCATCGTCGAGAAAACGATTGTATCTTTCTATAAACTTAGTAGAAACACGACATGCAACCGAGACGTGCGTGTAGGGTAAGGGTCATATGAGTGCCACTTAATATTTCCGCTCCGCGTGCGTTATTGTTTCCTCCCTATAATCTTTTTTTCCCCGCCTCGACATTACGATATTATCTTCGTTGCAAATTTCTGCGCATTGTTAAGAAATTAAAACCTTGGCGACGTATCAGGAGAATACTCTTGGTGTCCCGGTTAAACGGCAATTACGGTTAAACGTTAGGCATCCGCCTTTCGTTTTGCGTGCAATTTTGTGCGGTACGATGCAACCGCAGTCTTATAAGCGTATTAACGGAATAATATATGTTGGATTGTTGTTTGAAATACACACGACAAAATTTCCCCAAAAATCTGCGTTAATGTACGAATACTGCACAGGCGATGCAAGTTGTGAAAAAAGTTTGCGCGTGCGCGCTTTAAAAAATGAAACATTTACTTTCTTTATTTTTTATTTCCGTTTTGTTTTATCGTCTACAATAAATTTTCTGCCTTGTTATCAAATATATAGATACTCAATATTTTTTATATGCAAAAGTTGAAAATATGTTTTAAATGTTTAATAAATATTTTATGTGAAATTATATTGTGTAATAAATTATGTACAAGATGGTTATATAACATTCATGAACACACTAATAAAATGACTGTATTAATATTTGTTTGCAATGTCAATATATCAAGTCGATTACGACAGGTATTTCCGATCAAAGATCAAACTACCCGTCGTTGCCTTGTTAAAATTTATGCCTTAATTACGCCGTGAAGACTCGTCGCGGCAACAAATGAGAATAAATGAATGCAAGAATGAGAAGAAGCAGTCGACTGGTTTCACATTCAAGTAAGGGACGGGAATTTCATACAAAGGAATTTCCTACCTGTCTTGGAATCTTACATAGGGCCTAAAATCGCCCAATTACTTTGCAAAAGTCTCCTGAATAATAGCATGTTATGTTTGTATTGTTTTATTAATGTAAAACTGCTTAACTTTTCAGTAATCATTTGTGTAGAGTTATTTCAATAAAAAAATTTTAGTTAGAATTATTTCAATAAAAAATTAATATTCCAAATGTTGGGATATCTTCCTGCAATTAGATTAGAAATAAAATTAAAAAAAATGTTTTTCTTTGTGATATCACTCAATATTTTTATAATTTAAATATTATCAATGTTTCAATATTTCTGTACAGATAAAATTAATTTTAAACTTTTAATTTATTTTAATTTATTTTAATTTCAGATGTATGGAAAATATATTATAAATAAAAAAAAGAAATTGGAATTTTTTGTACGTATTGAAATTTACGAAAATATATTATAATGTACCAAAATATATGTATTGTGATACTTTATAAATAAGAGACAATAAGGAGCGGAACATCATACACAATAAATAGAATGGAAGATTTTTAATTAATTTAAATAGTCCGATTCGAAAGAAAAAGGCGAAAGGAAATAAATGCGATGTTTATAACGAAGAAGGGAATACCTAAAAACCGTGTTACCTAGGTCTGTAATTGGGCCCCTCTATTAATTAGCCAATTAAATCGCCTACGATCTTGATCCTGCCTGCGGCGCATCCTGCTTCGTTAAATGATGTGATTCGCGCGAGTGACGCGGCATTACGAGGAGCTTCGAGGTTACAAAAGAGAAGAGTTGCGTAATCGGGGGCTGCGGTATAAAAGCGTAGCTAAATGTGTGACGTTTACTATTCTGGCCGAAACCAAACGGCAGACAAACAAACCGCGACCGCGTCGCCGGAAGTGGCAATTTTGTGGGTTACATTGAGCCGATTGGCAATCGTCGGCTTCTTACAATGTCGATCGTGGGAATTTTCGCGAAGAAAACGGAAAAGAAGATCCAAACGAAGATTAGGAGAAGCATCTGTGCGTCACTCGTTCTTTAGAAACGTATGAACGTAACGTTAAATAGTAAGGTAAATACAGCTTTCTGCTTACGGTATAACCTTGAGACGGTAGTCAATAAAATTAATAGGCAGGTTTTCTTCTTTGCAATTTCTTGTATCAACAAGTTCAAGAACTACATTTCGATTCAAATAAAATGATATAATAAACCATGAAAGTATAAAAAGCTTTAGAAATTCCTCAAAGAAAATATATAAATTATTTAATTTTATAAATGTTATAAGTTTAGCAAAATTAGAAAAGTAAAGTATAAAAGATCATTTTAATAAAATAAATTTAAAATTTACAGCAATTAATAAAATTAATAGACAAGTAAAACAAGCTTCGAAAGCATTTTATAAATTACTTAATTTTAATCATATCTTATTATATTCAAATATATCTTCTTAATGTTTGTAAATTGTTCAATTTTAAATATTTATTATAATTTAATTAAAAATTACGTTCCAATAAAAATCACAGAAATCTTACGTGTGTGTTGTTATATGTTTATAACACAATCTTTCTAGAAAATGCTTTAAAAACGAGAAAGATACAATTATAAATGAGATTATAGATGAGATACACAAATATTATAAATTGTATCATAAATTTTCGGCTATTCTTAAAAACATTCAATATCATTAAATTCTCAATCAACACAGTTTTTACTTTTAGTTAACAAGAAAAAACATTAAGTAAATCTGAGATCACATTGCAACTAAAAATTTCTGGCAAAGTGATACTTGAAAAAATTCTCGGCATACTCAAATATTTATAAATCGTATAATCAGATATTTACCCGCTTAAAGGGATTAATACTCGAGTATTGAATAACTGAAGCTTGAGTAAATAAATGAATAACAAGAAAAAGAGAATTATACATCAGATAACAGTGTATATATCGCAATGCAAGCAGCGTTCCATCATACGCCGTAAAGTCTCGGTCGTCATTCTCGCCTCTCTCTTTCTCTCTCTTATTTCATTCTCCACCGATCTCACACACAAACGGAGCTACCAAGAGATCTCAACGACTCTTCTATCCGTCCACGAGGACGCGTATGCAAAATGCAGTTCCGGGGTGAGATGCATCTTGACGCAACGGCGGCGGTCGGCAATTCGTGGTGGCCAAGGGCGACGCTTGAGAAAACAAATGGGGTGTAAGGTGGGAAGCGACGCGGGAAGCTAGACGCCTGCGGAGGGAAAGAAAAAGAACAGGATCGGGAGATCGTGATGAGGGAAAAAGAAAGGTGATTGTGTCCGGGGCGCACACAGGTGTCGGTCTAGACTCTTTTATCGGTGCGCGCAGAACCGCACGGAGTGAGAGGAAGAGAGGAAGGAAGCGGGATTGGTGAACGGGAAGGGCGGGAGGGGGGAGGAACGAAGGATGGGAGCGGAGAAGGTGAAAAAGGGATGGGAAACACACGCACACACGCACATACACATGAAGGAGAAAGAGGGAACCATACATGGCGCAATTCGGGACCAATGGGAAAAATGAGACACACCGCGAGTCGGTAAGAAACCAGTTCGCGATGCATTATGCTATTCCGGGGCACTCGCGTCTGCCTGCCTAGGTAGACTGGGATATAAAGGATAAAGAATAAAGGATAAGGGATAAAAAGGAGAAGGCCGTCCTCTCTCCGCGAGGATAAAGGACGGAGTGGAGTCGCGAGGAGTCGAGAGGAGGGAAGGATGTATGGGATCTCGCGCAGAAGAGGGACAGTTTGCGAGAGGAGAACACGCGACCTGCAAAAATACGTTGCCCGTTCGTTCGTGCGTGTGCATCGGTCCTTTCGCGTTTCGTATGCAGACGTGAAGCATCGCGTCACGTCGCGCCGCGTCGCGTTGACGAGAGGAGAAGGTGAGGTGAGAGAAAGGAGGCACGAGGATGCTTCGCGCGTCGCTCATCTTCCGGAAGTTTCGGCCGCGCCCAGGCGACTCGATTAGCGCCAAACGACAACGGGGGGGTCGTTGACCTCAACATTTAACCCCCTTGAACACCGATTTGGTTTATAAGGCGCGATTGTTGAAACATCGATTACATCGTTTTATGTTATTTATATACTTACTCATAAATTATATTATTTTAACACTGTTTTACCACTTATATTTAATGCTTATTTTAACATCGATTAATTCGTAAAGCAAAGAGAAATCCGCAAAGCAACAGCAAAACAATATTTAGTTCTATGTTAATTTTCATTATTTCTAGTGGTAATCTAATTCCATATATAATATATATATATATATATATATATATATATACATATATATATATAT
>NW_012130073.1:2176295-2178876 GCF_000143395.1 Atta cephalotes
AAAGACAAAGAGAAATACCGCAAAGACAACAGACAAAACAAATTAATTTTAGTTTCTTATGTTAATTTTCTATTATTTCTAGTGGTAATACTATCATATATAATATATATATATATATATATATATATATATACATATATATATTATGTCTATTACACAAACAGTATTAATTTTAATTGATATAATCTTAATTAGTAATATTTCATTCCGAAATTAACGACAAAATTTAAAATAATTTTTGCTTAAAATTAGTCTTTGCTTAAAATTAACGTAATAATTTTTTTACTTTAAAATCTGAGGAATATGACTATATCACTTAATTATAACGTAAGATTGTAAAAAACAATTGTTATAACAATTTTTTACATTTGGCGCATAATTAAAAAAAAAATGCATGAATCCGTAATTAGAAAAAATGTTTCTTCCTACTCTTCAATTATCAACTTAAATAATCATAGATTTATTAAAAACTTTTGATAATTAATCAAAATTTTTCTGTTTGATATTTTTTTTACACACATTTATATATATAATTTTTTCCTGTTTGGTATTTTAATTCCTTTCACGCAAAAAGATTATCAAATTTAAACTTCGAAAATTTAAATTTTATTTCGTTTTTAAAATTATATCCGAATTATTATACTATCTTATTCTGTCATTCAATTGTTTTTATATAAATACATTCATGCAATCATTTATTTCAATTTTCTAGTACTAATTTATATGAATAAACATCATCGATAAAAAAAATCATTAAGATTATTTAATTTATTTAGATATGTTTATTAAGATACGAACTCGAACATCATCGCGTTTATATCTATCATGATGTTACATTTCTTAGACATTGATTGATTTTGAAATTTGATATTTGATATTGTGATTTTATACTTGTTTTCTTGCTGTTTTTATACGAGGATCAGTTCAATAGCTAATTTTAATAATTTCGACGTGCAACATTCAAAACTCGTAAAATGCAAGAATATCCATTGTGAAATAATACGTAGAAATGAATAGATATTTTCAAAATAAAAATATAAAAAAACCATTAAAAATATATGATTTATAATCTTCGATGATAGGATCTGAGTACTAAAAGTACTCTGGGAGTTTTCAATGGACAAAAAAAACTATTAGTTCAGATGGTTCTTATGTGGTTCTTTTAAAACACATAAAAGAAAGGCACTATCATATATTTTAAACTTAATGGAAGTCTGTAAGTCAAAAAGAAAATATAGGAATAATACAAAATCTTTTGCTTCGGTAGTCGAAAAATCGATTTTTCATAGATTTATGTTTTTTCATAGAAACCCTTAAAACCATAATCCTTCAAACTATTTCCAAACTTACGAACAGTTTTCTTGATCTGCACAAATCTGAAAATTTTCGCAGCATGAGATTTTCGTTTAAGGTAGATATTTTGTCGGAAAAGAAAAAGCAGAAAAGAAAGATATGGTGAAAAAAATCTGTACACAACTGAGTTAATGCCTTGCTGAAATTTGGTGTATATCGAACCGAAGTGCTATAATAAAAACTAAAGGAGCGGTGCGAAATTGCTGCAGACGTTTGCGAAATTTCGCTGGAGAATTTTGTGGATCGAGACGAAGATCGAGTTCTCGTGCCGCTTAATTAGTCCATAATCGGCTCATCCCGTTAATCAGAACGAGCTCATTAAAGCAATATGGATAAATAAACGGTATCGTCTACTTAAAAAGCAATTCCGCGTGCACACACGGAGTGTGTGCTTTAAAGGAACGTATATATATCACATGATATACAAGATACTTCATATCAGAAGTAATCTACCAATTACTAAAGTATTTAAATTTTTAGTACTATATAAAAGAAATAGCATCTAATTAATATAACGTAATTTTATTTTAAAAATCATGATCCAACTTGAAATTGTTATATGTAACGAATTAATCGACTTATGTTTTAATAGTTACACAGAACGAGTTTGTTAAAGTGAAAATTTAGCTAGCTACAGATCTAAAAATAATTTTGTTAGACTATCAAAATAATTATATAAGCGTTCAATATGACAATACTATTAAAAGTTTCGACATTTTAATAACTAGTTTAAACGTATATAATTATTTTGATAGTTCAACAAAATTATTTTAAGATCTGTATAAATTTTTAGATACTTAAGTGAAAATCATTCTTTTTATCTTTTAATGAGCTGGATATTACATATATATCCGGACACAAGTTTCGGATCATTCATTGTATTTTAATAATTATTATATTTTTCACCGAGTGGCACGTATATCAGAAGATCATTTGGCATTTATTTTAGCTTCATCAATCATCAATTATTTCTTTTTTACTAGCAAGAATTTCGAACATTTCATTAATGTGATTGAATAATAAAATGTATGGGACGCTAGTTAAAATATATCTCTTTCAAAATTCATTCAAAATGTAATATTTATATGGATTATTTTAATGCTTTTATATAAGATACAATAAATAGCATTAGATTTCATGGAAAAAATAAATGGTCTGTTTAAGAACTATGTATAGTAATATCTTAATCGTATAGTATATAAACGATGTTAGAGTATATATATATATA
>NW_012130073.1:2183220-2185656 GCF_000143395.1 Atta cephalotes
AGAGAGAGAGAGAGAGAAACCATCGTGTTCCAGATTACGAGAACCTAGGTCAATATCCTCCAAAAATCCACTCATTCTGTCCTTTCAGGACAGCCAAACTGCTGGTGGCATCGAGTTGACGAATATCAATTCATAAATCGGATATTTTTGATGCGAATATGACTCGTGCCGAATTTTACAAATGGCTCGTGATAAAGCAAACAGTAGAGCGTTCCAAATGGGAAGATCAGACTGTATATAAGATAAGTACCCTCTGTATTTAGACTTCTGTATCCCGATTTCGTATCCAATTTTAAATTAGATCAAGATCTTTATTGTATAAATAATATATCGATTTTCTGTAAAATAATGATAATTATGCACATTTCTTGTTTTTTTCTTCTTATTGGATATTTTCCAAATATTTAATTAAAAAATAATATTTAATCTTCTGTCTGCGTACAAATATTTTAACGTTGACCTATCACAAATAATTCTTAAGGAAACTTTGGAAATTTTCCATTCGGCAACTTTTTATTTACGTTTTTATTAGCCTAGGATATTTGCATCCCTATACAAAAGATTAAGAAATTTAAATACTGAAATCTTAGGAATCTTTAATTTAATCTATAAAATTTAATCTCTAATCTAGTTATACTACTTTCCTCTTTTTCGCCTTCCGGACTTCTATTTCCATTTCTCTAAACATATACGAATTTAAGAAATAGAAATATTGGAAATCTTTAATCTAATCTAGAATGTAATCTAATCCAATCTAATCCAATATCATATTACTTATTCTTCTGTCTCCCTTTCCCTGTCTTCTGGATATATCTCTGTTTCCGTTTCTTCAAATAAGTCAATCCAAATATCCGTGACTGTTTATTTATATGTCTATGTCATTTTAAATTGAATCAAAATCTTATACAAATATACCTTATGTATTTGTAAGTAATATAAAAAATTTAGTGACAATCTTAGAACCTGGATAAAAAATTATTTCATGAGACGTGTTTTTAAAAAACAATTAAGATAAAATAAAAAAATTTTTATTTAAAACATAAACTATAAAATTATATTGTTAAATATAAATATTGAATTTTATTGAACTGTTTTATATACATATACGCAATTCATTTACGCAAAGTATAAATTTTCAATTTTAGTAATTTTTGCGAAGACTACATATGCATCTTTAATTGATTACGTAAAATTATAATGATATCAATGATTACACGCATCTGTTCTTTTTCTTTTCAGATATTTGATCAAAATATGAATGAAATTTAAGAATATATTATAAATATGATATTTAAGAAATTGAAAAAGTATTGAAACTTAAAATTTATTTTATAATCTAATTAATGAAATTTAATTTAATTTAGAGATGCGAGATGGGATTCAGATAATGCTATTTAATTAGATAACTTTTGGTCCTCTATATTTACCACGAAATAAAAAATAAAAATCGGAACATAAACCGAATGTAAAGGAAGAGTAACTGTAGTATTAACGAAACTTCTAGAAAGCATAAATTAAAGTAGATAAAAGAAGCATTTACTTTTGAACGCTTTCTTACATTTGACTTATGCTTCGAATTTACGCTTTTTAGAAGTTTCACTTCTGTCACTCTCTCTTTACATTCGGCTTATGATCCGATTTTTATTTTCGCCAGGGTAGGTACTTAAGATAGAATGAAATGGATGTCTATATCTATCTTATCTTACATAAAATAGAATCAGATGCATGAATATCTACCTCATTTATCTGAAATGTTTAGTCCGCCATTGGACAGTGTTCAATCTTGAGGATCTCGAATCGAATCTAATATTGTTACTTCTCTCTTGGATGTATTTTTATTTCCTCATCAGACAAATTAAATGAAGCTTTGCAAAAATGGATCCGTTTATTAAACGAGATACGATAAAATAGTTTGGATCGATAGACAGAATTCGACTAAGTGCTTAGGTCATCGTTATTTGAAGCAGTGGTGCGCCATATACATGATTTGATTCAAAACAATTTAATCTCATGATCGAATACAGCTATATCCATCGACGAACTGGTTTGAATATGATCGGAATTTGAAATGATCGCCAGAAGCTATATCTGTTAAATATACAGAGTGATTATGAGTCTGCTATGTATACTATGTATTTTTAATCTATAAATATTTTTTATTATTTGTCGAAAATTAAACTTCTAATATTAGAATTGTCTCATTATTCTCCTGTTATTTCTATGACAATAATTAATTATTTTGCAATACAAATAATTATATGAAATATTAATTTAAAATTCCAATTACCTTATTCTTATATTTTTATACATAGAGTAATTTGAAGTACCGATTTATGTTAAAAAAAGTATAATTACAGAATAATAGATCTTATTAAAGTAAAAGATTTTTTTCTCTATCATTATAATGCACACTTTTTATCTTGACTTATCATTAGA
>NW_012130073.1:2189236-2193343 GCF_000143395.1 Atta cephalotes
CACACGCACGCACACACGCACGCACGCACACACACGCACACACACACACACACACATATATATATATACACACACACATATACGTATACATGAGACAAACGATGAACGCGCGCGCGAGCCAACGCGATGCCCTTCGTCGCATCGAATTGAAAGAAAGGAGACCCCTAAAAAAACTGGTTCTTTCTTTCCCCCTCGTGGGTTCGGGGCCGCACCTGGCCCGTCGGTCCGAGGTTCTTTACGAGCCAGAACAGAGACCTTCGATCGAATCTTGAATTTCGCCGGCGCTGCGGCGGGTTCTGACGAAAATTAATCGGCGATTAGCTTAGACGATAACGGTCTGCTTAGCTGCTAAGACTAATGCTCGGAATTTAACGATTAATTCTTTTAGGGCTTACACCTTCTACGAAAAATCTTTTCGAAATCTCGTTACGTCACATAATCCTCTGGGAAAAAGATTGTGCACATACGTTCGTCACTTTGGCCGATTTTAATTCATATCTACAAACAGGCTGCGCCGACATAGTCTCGGTTAATTAACTTTGTGGTGAGTAATTTCCCGATCCCTTTTTTCAGATCGTAATCTTAGGACAACTCAAGGAAAATAACTGTAATTAATTGGTCATTATAATACAAATACGTATGTTTAGTGTGACATGCAACTTTGCGTCATATGCGCGTCAACGCAAATGGATGCTCAAGAATAATCGTGAAACAAATTATATTTTATAACGGATATGAGGACGGTTAAAAGATAAGTTAGGCGGAATAATGAATCACCAACAAAAATTAATAAAAATCACATATTTGTATATGCATATCATATATCATTATATGAGCAGTGATTTATGAAAACAGCTATATGTAAAAATAAAAGAATGAGATATTGTAACGTTCTAAAAATGTACAGAATAATTAAAAACTTCATAAAATCAAGAGAGGATAATTGAAAAAAAAAATAAATAAATCTATTGCAAATATTTAATGAAAACGGTAAACATTTTGTTCAAAAATCAGCCAAAATATTTCTCCAGCAAAGTCCTACAAAGTCAATTAAGTGTACTCTATTTAATAAATAGAAATTGTATTTTTCGTACTATATATATTATGCACGTTTTATTAATTAAAACGTTAAAATTTTTTTTAATTGAAAAAAGAATTTTATTAACAGCTTGAACGAGAAAAATTACAAGTTCTTTCGCTCTTGCAAAAAAAATTTCAAATGAAAATGACTTTTGCCAATCGGCTACTCATGTAAAAATATCATTTTGCAATTATTTTGTCGTGCTACAAAAAATTAAAAGTTTCTTCGTGATATAATAAAAAAATATTTAACTACTTTAACAAATCATCTTGTTGTCTATAATGGCAAGTGAGAAATTACACCGCTATCTCGCTCACGCTCGACCAACAATTAAGAAATTGAATTCGTGTTGTAAAAGGCATTCGCGTGGAAAATAATCAGCACTGCAGTAAACTTCCTTCGACGAGCTTTGCACTTCCGATATATCGCGATAGCACACCACGTTATAAATGTGAAAAACATTGTAACGGGCACGCGATCGAATAAAAAGAAAGAAGCAGGGTATCACAAGAGGGGAGAGGGTATGTGAGGAACCACCAAGCGTTTTTCATCGCGAGGAATATGCTAATGAAGACACGTCGCGAACTGACAATCTTGACGGTTAATCTCGCGTGATTATTCCTAATTATGCAAATGGTGGTATTTTGTGATGATCATTCCGAAGCAACTATATCCGGGCACGAGATCGTGATGCCCTCGTAAGCACTTTTGATGAAAGGTTATTTTTAATGATATCGTTCGTAATCATACGCTCAAGTCCAAAAAGGGGAGGAGGGGACCAAAGGTGGGCCGGCAAAGGTGATTCTAGAATTCGGAACTATTCGGCGAGCGAATAAGCCGAAAATCCTCCAATGTCGACAAGGAGGTGGGACGTGCAATCTTTTCCGCTTGGAAATTGAAAATGCACGATACTTACACCTTTTGCCGAAACTTAAAGAGAAACACCAGAATGAGATCGAAAAATATAGTTGTCTTCAGCGTACAATTGCACTGTTAATAATTTCCTTTGACAATTTAATTTGGTACAAATTAAAAGTTTATGTTTGATTTTTCTGTGAAATCTAATGCTATTTATGAAATCCTGTAAAAATCTTAAAGCAATTCCTACAAGTGACACTTATCAGTAATTTTACACTTTTCAGTAATTTTTAAAGAAACATCTTAATTGACATTTCAAATTTTATTATCCAATAATAATAAAATATTTAACATTTTTGCTAATAAAAATTGATAAAGCTAAAAAAATGAATGTTATTAAGAATCTTGTGATACCACGATTTTGATCGACGAAAAATGTAAATAATAATTATTTAACTATAATAAATGATCCGGAACTCAAACCTGCTCTATCTTTATCTAATATCTTTTTACCCTAGCTTAATTTTTTATTATTACATAAACATTATTCAGCTAGTAGAATGTCGGAATACTCTTAAAGTTTTTCTACTAATTACATGATATACAATAGTTAAACAAGCATCATGTGCATGTATGCATGAAGCTCTTAGCATAGATAGTTTTAGCACATCGGTGTCTTTGCATATCCCATGGTGCGCACACATGTGCTTAATGCACGTCTGAGATCCGGAATAGGTATGCAAATGTCCATGAGAACCCCGCGCAGCTTTGCGAATTAAAGAACAATTAGAATTACAAGAGAAATAATGAACGGTTTTTCGGCAAGACAGTTACATCATTAAATATTGAATGATCAAATTTAAACCAATCCTTTGAGTTAAATAATTTTAAACTTTCATCTGCGTTAAAATGCGAATCAATTTTTCTGGTATAGTAAACATCGTCTATAGTTAACGTATGTAACGTATGTAAAGTTAATGTATGTAGTTGATAAATAATGAACTAAATGAGTATTTCTTATTTAAATATGAGTATTTCTTAAGTTAAATTATTAACTTTATTGTTTTAGTTAAATATTGATAACATAATATTGAGCAAAAGTAGTAGCGAAGCTACTTTGTAGCAATGGTTAAAATGTACTTTTAATATTGTCATCGTAGATGCGTAATAAGTTTACTTTCATGACTACAAAATGGATAAAATGCAAATGCATGTTAAATTATGTAACGGTGGATTTTTGCATTTATTGCGATCGGCGAGTCATAATGCGTATCGACATCCTTCCTGCTCACGCGAATACATTACTGTCAAAAATTAGATGAGAAAACATTGTTTAATTACAGATTCGAATTTTCGCAAGGAAAACCAATGCAGTTTCGATGATACTCGCGTGGGAATAATGTCACTTACGAGCCATCCGGAAATTAGATTTAAAACTGTAGTGTCAGCGATTCTCGACATGAAGTAACCGGTGCCGCGTTATCAGGAGACCAACGGATGTGGAATCGTGAGACTGATAGAAAAAAAGAAAAGCATGCAAGAGAAAATTAAAAGTCACACGTACTTGTAAAATTGCGTACTTCAAATTAAAGGAAGAAATACAGGCAATATAAAGAGAAAATGTATATCCAATTTACTGTTTATAAAATACAGCTTCCAAAAATTAAATTAAGATATGAAGATATATGGAGATAAAATATAAGATCAACGAAATCGCGATTCCATCACTAAATGATTTGATTTCAATAAATTGAGGTTCCTATGAAATTTCAGAGTATTTTCATCACGACAAAATTTGAAATGTTTTGTAGTCCTGTTATACAAGGAGATATATGTCTTCAGTTACGGATTTCGAAGGGATTAGACTCACGCATAATAGCGTGCGTGACATCAAATAGTCTGTCATTCTGTTCATCGATACGATGAAAAGAGAAAAAGACAGACAAAAGACGAAGAAAAAGACAACAGGAAGGGAAAAGAGAGAGATAGATAAATAGATAGATAGATAGATAGGTAAGGGGAGAGAGAGAGAGAGAGAGAGAGAGAGAGAGAGAGAGAGAGAGAAGAACATCGTCGTACAGTATACGACGACGTAGTACAATACTACCTAACCTAAACTACCTACTCTACTTCTTCGTTCCTTTACGACGTACACGACCAACTGCGTG
>NW_012130073.1:2199951-2205333 GCF_000143395.1 Atta cephalotes
TTAATAAAATAAGAAAATTTTCTATAAAATTGTTTTGTTAAATATAAATATTGATCTTAGTGAATTGTTTTATACAACATTCATTTTTATATGGAAAGTATAAATTTCCATTACAGTCACTTTTTGCAGAGACTAAATACTTGATACGTTCTAAAAGTTGTATTGTATTAATTTTTTTTAAATATATGATTTTTTTGAATTTTTGAATAACTAAATAAAAACTAATAAAAAATGCATAATATTTCTTAATTATGTAGACTGTGTCGTGAACTGTGTCTCAGTGAAGCCGATATAAATTCAGACGCAAGGTCGGCATCGATATTAATTAACGGTATTGACAAACGCGCGCATGAAACAGACATTTGTATCTATTCTTGATAATAGAAATGATTAACTGTAATGGTAGAGCACTTAATCTAACGAAATGGTACCAGCTTTATCTTCTGAATGAAGGCACTTTGACCCATTTATTCTACATAACGCTGCAGTTGAAGGCCTCTGGCTACAGTCGCGCTGGGAAGACACGAGGTCTGCGTCCTCGACTGAGAAAAATCGAACAGCACGAAGTTTATATCTCTCCTCCCGGGATATGAATACGGACGCTTAACGAGCACGAATCTTGGCGGCCGTCTGCCTCCGCATCGCGGAATAATCAGAAACGATGATGAGAGTTAAGCCAGACGCCTCTCTGCGGCGACACCTGACTGTTTCTCGCGGCCTCGAGAACGTCGTAAAGTAAAATTTGTTTTTTATATTGCGCAATACAAAAATCTTGGATAGATAATGACAAACTAGAAAAGAGGAGCAAGAACTAAATTAATTAATCCATTTTTCAATCCTCACATGACAAGTTTGTCTTAATTATATCTACATTATTAGAGATTTCACGATAAATTTAAGGATGCGGTCTATTTGACGCTACAAATGTTTCGAAATTTTTGATTGATCAATCGGAAGAAAGAATGTTACTAACTGACCAATCAAAATATACTTCGCATTTATAGTGGATCGTAGCCTAAGTAATATTTAACGAAAGCTTGTGGTTATAGTAACTGTGATTAAAAGATAATGAATAGTTTAACTGAAAATTAAGTTACATAATCTTAAATGCAATAATCGTAAGATTTATGAAGTCGAAAAAAATTACTCACTTAGAAAAAAGAAAAGTTTCTAAATAAGGAAATTGTATATCATAAACATTTGTAATTAAGTAATGAAATAAATTAATAGAAACAAAATCAAAAGAGGACAATAATGGCTGCTGCGTTCATAATATAAAATTCAATGATTCTTTATACGATAATATTGGTTTATATATTTAAATTCAAATTAAAAACAAGAACTAATTAGATTAAAGAATCACGGATCGGATTTGTTTTCTAAACAGTATATATAAGATATAATATAGAACGTCATGCACAGACATCGAAGACAACACTGAGAAAAATGATTTTGTTACGAACGCAAAGATTATAAAATTTATATGTCAAATTTCTTGTTTATAGGAAACAAATTTGCATATTTTTCAAATATTTTGCATTTGTTACAAATAATTTTTATAGCGAGTACAAAAAAGAATAAATATTTTTTGTACCATAATTTACGAACGTAAATTATAATCTTATATTTACAAATGGAATTTGTCGATATGGATGGATTTTAGCATAGAATTAGCGTGAAATTAATAAATAAGAAATTTGTTTGATATTTTTTTTTGCGAAATTATGAATCAACTGTTTCTTCTGACCCGATCGATCATCAAAGAAAAGAAGTCAAGATGAGAATAAAAGTCAAGTATTGGAGATAAAATCGAGGTAGAGACTCAAGCTCGAGGTAGACCGCATATAACGCTTTCAACACGGAGGATCTTACGGCTGGTTTAGCACTGACAAGAGTTCCTTGCGCGTGCCGGCAATTTCGCGGGTCGAACCGATAAAAAGCATCAATGCTGTCCGCCGATCACTACTTTGTCTTCCATATGGCTCGAAGATCCGCCACGATAGATGAAAGTCACACAGTTTACGATACCGCGCGTCAAATACCTTCATGACGGTGGTTTTGCGAATGCGGTCGGCCTATTACACGCATAAGCGAACGAGAATGGTTTTGTACAAATCTCGCAAATGTAACATTCTTCATGGATCGCGGGGATTAACGATGATCAATCCTAAGCTACTCTGACGCCTCTGATGAAGTGTCATCCTTATACAGAGCAATCGGGACCTACCGCGCGTTCCTTCAGTCTCGGACTCTCTGATCGCTCTGATGTCAATTTCTTCTGGACCTCATCAAACCTGAAAGTGAGATTTCAAAGTTGTGATGATTGTTGTTTTTTATATTCAACTGCTTAGCAGAAGAGTTATAATAGAGTTATAATGAGTATATAGATGGGTTATAAAAAGTATAAAAACTAGTAATGTCATGTATGATACCCGCGAACTAAACAATTTAATGAAATATTTATTATATATCATTAATAATGCATTATAGCGTTTTTGTAAATAGTTGAAAATCAAAGAACTTTGCAAAATTGTAAGAGATATTTCAATTAGAGATACGTATTTTAATTAGATATTGAAATGTTATTTTTCATTTAATATTGAATAAACATGGAGATGATTGTTGTATATTAATTATGCGATTTTACCGTAAACACGATATAGATAGACTGTGCATATACCAACAAAGGATTTTGCTTTCTAAATAAGAAAGAAGGGACCAAAAATTCTTCGTTCTTTCTTTAACAAAAGAATGTAAGAATACACTGTATTTATGCAAGTCTCTTCTTTGTTAGAGACAGGATGAAAAATCTAAGTAATCCCTTTTTCTCGCATGTGTCAACCATGTTTCCTTGCGCTGCATGCTATCTATTATTGAATACTTTCCAGCAAGCGACATAGTGCGACAAAAATCAATGTCATCTTCGTTTAACATTAACAAACAACAAGGATGTAACGATTCACTGTGTGACTTTCTCTCCAAGAGGAAAGAAGAAGAAAAATGAACTGCGAAAGTTCAGCCAAAAAGAACAGACCTTGTGTCTCTTATTGAAAAATATCATATGTCTGTGGATTTCACATATTGCATTTTTAAAAGATTTATAGAAGCTTTATAGATATCATCTGAAATTAAAAATTTTATTACTAAGGCATCTTGGCTAAAATTACAAAATTAATTGTTTATAATTCGATTTTTACTAAAAAAATAATAAAATTTAAATTTATTGAAAAATTCATTAAGTTGTATGCTCAAAAAATGGTTATCAACAAAATTATGTTTTCTCGCATTTGATGAACTCATTAGAGCAATTAAAAGTTTATTACTATTATTAACCAATGAATGTGATGTGGCTTCGTTCAGAATCGCCAGTTCTGTTGTATTCGATACAGAGAGCTTTTTACATGCGTGATTAGTAGTGCTATATTTACCGAACTCAATTCGAGTCTAACATATGCTAATTATCATTTGATTCATGCGAAGATAACCGGTTGAATTTATGTTCATCGTTAACGATGAAGCCGTCTAGTCTTAGCAAAGGCATTACACTTGAGTGAACTTCCGGCACAACTTTCTCCCTTCTGCGCAGAATAAAGGAGAAGGGAAAGAGTCGCCTACACTCTTATCGGGCAACACCAACGAGCTAATGGTCCTGTCAATCAAGTTCATAACGTTAGTAATATCGATCAATGGCGTAGTCATTCCAGACTTTCGACATCGCGATACTGTCGTCCCTTTGTTCACTGATGTGTCCTTGTCGCTAATTGTTCTTTTCTTACGCCGACTTCATCTTGCTATCTTCTCTCTTCTTCGCGATAAAATATACGAACATCTTCCACCTTTCTTTGCGCGGCAAGTCTCCTTGCGAATGGCAGGTGCTCGCCACGTGCAGCAGTACATGATCACCATCCTTTAACTTTAATAAGACAGTGCTCGTACCACGTAGTGGCATGCTCGTTTGGAGTAAGTGTGAGCGTCACGAGAGATGGGGGCCGCCGTGTGGCGGAATGCATGCTCATAATCATTTACACGCGCTGCTGAAGAGCGGTACTTTTAATTTTAAGAATACAGCTTCACGGCAGCTCGAGAAGTATTTTAATATTGGGAAATGACGGTTTCCATATATACGCACAAATGCGTACCGTTAGCAGCAATGAGCATAAATGTCTTCGTGAGAATTTAGAAATAAAACGCATCGAAGATTTGAAAACTCTTATGTCAGAGATCATGTGCGTGTGTAATTTATTGCCATGGCATACATTCATCATTTTAAAATTCTAATTAATCTAGTCAATTAATTAAGTAGGATCATTAAGTTCGAAATTTTTTTGAATAATTTCATTAATTTTAGCAATTTTTATAATTTTAATATTTTCATTATTTTAAGTAACGATGTCAAATTTTTCAGATCAAATATTCAAATATTCAAAAAAATATTTATTAAGATAATTTATTAAGATAAATTACTTACAAATATTTAAAAAAAATATTTATTGGGATATAGTAATTTTTTTTCAGTGCAGCGAATAATCTGTAATTATTGGAGAAATTTCATTAAAATTGATGTTAACTTTTGATTTTTACTTTTGATGAATTAACTCATTTAGACTGCTTTGACCTGAGGTCAAATAGATTCCTTGACAATCTATTGTTGAAAATTAGAATTTGAAAGTTAGGCCGTTTCTAAGAAATCTTACAAACAGACAATCGAATAGGCAAACAGATTATGCATTATCATTATGTACATCATTATTACATCGTTATTAAAGAAAATAATTCATTGTGATGCGTCGATTAGTTATTTTTAAAAGAACGAATTGATGCGTCACAAATAATAAGTTATTTTTCAAAAGCGATTTTCCCAATCTTAGCTTTTAATCAGGTATGGTTAATATCATACAAAATCGCAACGTCATTAGCAAATCATTTATTATAAAATATAACAGCAAAAAAAACGATAAAAGTAACTTTTCATCCTGTTTACAGTTGAAAAAACACAATAAAGTTTATTAATTGTCTTTAAATAAATGCAGTAAATAAACTATACAAAAAGCTTTGACTAATGAAGCCTTGACTTCAATCTTATCACAGAGAGTCGAAAAAATCAATTTTTCCGAACGATTAATTGATAATAATCCGGCAAGCTAGGATATGACACATCCGACACATTGATCTCTTTAACGTTTAAAATTGTTACTAATTTGATTAAAATTTTAATAAACATAATTTTCTTATGATTCTAAATATTTTATTTGTAGTTTTTATTTAGTGGAAGATTCGTTATGTCTTATGAAGTACTTTTAGATTTAGATATTTTTAGGTACTTTACTACCTGGCTCACGCCAGGTTAAGAGAACTGTCAGAACTTCTCTCTCTCTCCCTCTC
>NW_012130073.1:2208267-2221059 GCF_000143395.1 Atta cephalotes
GTAAGTAGTAAGTAGTAAGTAGTATATATAGTATAGTATAGTAGTAGTAAGTAAGTAATATAATAGTATATATAGTATACGTATATATATATACTATCTCTCTCTCTCTCTCTCTCTCTCTCTCTCTCTCTCTCTCTCTCTCTCTCTCTCTCTCTCTCTCTCTCTCTGTCTGTCTGTCTGTCTGTCTGTCTCTCTTTCTGTAACAAAATATAACTGTTTTAGAAAAGGAAGAATACTATGAAGAAACGTAAATTGATTCGCAAAGATTCCTTACTAATCATAAAGAAATTGGGTAAAGGACAATAGAAGTCAGGTGCGGTAATTGTTGCGGGTTATCTAATAAAAAATTTTGTGTTTTATATATATTGTTATATATATATTAACATTATTTATTTTGCGCAACAATTATCGCGCCTAACTCCTATTGCCCTATTTTATTGCCCAATTTGAAGAAACATGTAAATCAAAATTTTTATTGTCAATTATAAGAACCATTAGAAATCAATTAAAAAACCATTTCACTTTTTAAATCGCTTCCTGTATATGATTCAAGAAGCTTACTCGAGAAATCAATGAATGGATTTATTTATTTGTATATAGAAAGAATAATTTTGCTGAAATAAATAAAAATAACTAAATTTTTAATTAGATACAGATCTGGAAATAATTTGGTTCAATTGTCAAAATAGTTGTGTAAAAAATTCAATTTTTTTTCGGACCAGTATTTAGCTAAATTTTTACATATTTCAGCAAAACCGTTTTTTCCCGAGTATATAATAATCAATATACATATATATATATATCAATATACGTATATATCAATATACGTATATATATCTCTAAATTTTCTCAAAGTTATTGGGATCTTTATATATAGATAAAAATCTCATTTCTTATTTAGTACACATTGCTTTGAACAACGAATATAAATGCATATTAAATGGAAAGCAAAACCATCATGCACTCTTCAGGGAAATACCGAGTTTCACCCTTCGCTTTCATCGGGGTGGGCTGCTCGATCAATCAGTTTAAATCTTCGTTCACCGAGCTGACCTTCATCGCCACGCCACTCCGCGGCGCGACTCGTCTCGTCTAGGCGACCTTCTTTCGACGAAAATTGAGTTTGTCTCCCGTTTCATCCCGACGACAGCCATCTCTTATCGCTCCTGTTCGCGTATCCGTTCCGCGATCGGCGAAGACGGCGCGCGAGGGGTTTCTTGACCCTCAGCGCGTCCCGGCGCGACGCGACGCGACGCGGCATGGCGCGGCGCGGAGCGGTGCGTGGGAAGGGATCGAGACGCGCGCGAAGGGCGTTTTCCCGCCCTGCGCTCGTAGCCGCTCGATGGGATCACCATGGAGACAGACGTCCCCATACCTTTATTCCCCGAGATATTTCCCCGTGAAGCTCCCGGAGCTCCCTGCTTCTTGCCGCCCTTGTTACCGCGCGCCGTTCGCACAAGGCCCGCAAGGCTCGCGTTCGCGTTCGTTCTACCCTAGGTGGAACCGTCCGAAGGTCGACGGATTGAGCTAGGTCGCATTTGCGAGGGTGAATTCCACCCCAGCCGACCGTGGATTTTCTTATAATGTGTGAGAGAGACTACGCCCGATTCTCAGCCGGTCGTCGACGTTCGCGTTTTGTCTCGGTAACCTCGAGAGAGAATTCGCTCTGCTCTTGTTCGAGGATTGGAATAGAGATCTGTGCTCAAAATATACGACATGTTGCGACTATTTTCTTTAATATCTTGCATTGTCTATATTGTATGCTGGTATTAAATGTCATCTGAATGGATACTTTGAATTATATACAGATATTCATATTCGTAATAAGTTAACAAAGCAATTATATATAGAAATATTATACAAACGGTATAAGAAAATTAAAGAATATATCTTTGTTTTTCTCCTTTTTGAAATTTTCAATTGTTCAATTTTTTATTCACTACATTTTATACTTTGTAATTTATTTATTTTGATTTGATTGTGAAAAAGATTCGATAAATTGAAACTGTGTCAATTCGTTTATGTTTTAAAATAAAACTTATTTTGGCGGCTTACTTAATCTTTTTATTGATCGTCTTTGTTCTTTTTCTTTCTTGTAGTAAGTCAATATATAATAAAATAATAAAGAATATATTAAATTATCAAATCATATTTATATTAAATTCATATTTATCTCTGTTTGAATTTGACTAGCCTTGTGCAAAAATTGAATTAGTAAAAAAAATAAAAAATAAAAAAAAGAGAAAAATTATTGGAACGAAGAGTATACAATATTGGATTCGATTAGTTTCACAATTATTTCCAATCATTTTTTGCGAGTTCAATAATATTTTTCTATAAAACTAAATTAGAAGAATCCTAATAAATCATTCATCTACATTATCTAAATCTACACTATAAAAATTAATATAAACCAACTGCTATTCTATACGATCGTTTCTTTTAATTTCGAATAAATTGCTTTCACAAATATATAATCGAAAATGACATATAGAGAGAATTTTCTTTTAAAATTTATCCTGAAAATATGGTAGTTGTGGTACAATACAATATTTTAAAGATTTTTACTATGCACTTCAGTAAAATTTATCAAATTTATTTTATACTTTATTGTAGTTTTATTAATGAATGAGAGAGATTTATATTAAAATTCTTCGAAATACAATGTCCCACGACTATCATATTTTCAGAATAAATTTAAAAAAAAATTTTCTCCGTGCAAAAGCGTTCGATTTCAAGACAATTTGTCAATAGTTAACTAACTGAGCTATAGACACGTAAATACTGCTTTTCTTCGACGATCGTAAACAGGCTGAATAGCCGTATTAATAGAGCGCTTCGTGAAAATAGTTCCGCTTGTTAAGAGAATGATGTGTGAACGTGCCATTTTGTTCTCTTAACTCAGCATTAGTATCGAAAAAAAAAAGAGAAAAAAATTGAAAAAGGAAGAGAGCTGTTTCGTAAAGATTCCTCGTAACCGAAATAGATGCCGCGTCGAATCTTCGGCGAGAAGACCCCACGGAGAAAAGACACCGCATCTCTTCCATTAGTCACGAAAACTTTGCTCCAATAGACCACCTTCCTCATCTACTTTTTCGAGATAATACGTAACGCGTCGCCGGCGGATGTAATAAGTTTGCTGCCTGATTAATGACATCGATCACGGTTCTTTTAGTACTAATATCATCAATTTTTCTTCGCTTAAAATCGCGTGACAGAATTGCTCGTATTATTTCGAGTCGACGACGTAATTTTAATTTAATAAAAAACAGGGTAAAGGAGTTAATGTTTTATTAAAACGAATTAAATTTGATACTATATAGTGTCAAATTGATACTATCACAATATCAAATATAAATATTATTTTAGTATAAAGTAACGATATAGTTGAGTAGGAGCAATGACGATTCATATTAAGTTAAATTTGACATTATAGATTGACATTATAGAAGTGTATAATTAAATGTCCTTTATAATTAAACAATGTCAGTATGTTTCAATAATAAATTTATTTGTATACATAAACTGAACGTTAACTTAATAATAATAATGTTAATAAGCATCTTAAAATACTACAAAAAAAATTTATATAAGAGGAAGATATATTAAAAATTTACATAGAAACGTTATTAAACATCAAGATTCAATTTCAATCGTATTTGATGCTTCTTTATTTATTCAACGGTCTAATAGTTTAACTTATTACTAATAGAATTGCAAGTCATTACTGCAAATTGTACTTCTGTAAATTGTGATTCTCCTTATAATATTATATATTGGATCGGAAAAAAGTTCATAACGTTAGTTTATTTGTCATATTTACATATTTAAAAAAAAGTTAACAATTATTATTATTATTAAAATCGATAGAACAATATTTCAGTTCTAAGAATCTGTTTTTTTCCCCCGAATTACAATATGATGATTTTCAATGAAATTATGAGCAAAATCAAAATGTTTTTTCTATTTAATTTGCAATAACTCGGAATTAAAATATTTAACATTTTAAAAAATAATTTTGTAAGGAAAAAATTTTAAGTTTACTCACTTTAATGAAAGTTTTTACAAAAGTCGAAATTTTTGACAAATATTTTTAGACACGTTATAAAGTAAGAGGAAATTTTTTTATCTAGTAATTTTCTATCTCGTAATTTTCTACATGCAAAATTATCTAATAATAAAATATAAACTCACAGAAATTCAAAGGACAGTGATTTGTGAAAATAAAGATTTTAAAATCCTTTTTTTAAAATTCCGATTATTATTAATGAAACAGCTGTTTAAATTTTTAAGTTCGTAGTGCGCTATGAATTTTTGTTCCGACTTAATATATATATATGGAATATAATATACTTGTAAAAAAAGAATATTATTCGAGATTGTGGATAAACAACATTTATCAATTAAATTCCAATTTTCTTGGTAATCGATATTACGAAAGTAATATGCTGCGAGCAACTTCGAACATAATTCCAACAAAATATAGATACTTAAAGAAATATAGATACTTTATTTCCAGCGGGATAATTTTCTATATCTGTTGAATATGTTGAGTAATAATGAATATCTCGAAAAAGAAAATTTTGTTAAGAAAATATTTGTGTTAGATAATTGTTGAAGAAATATGGGAAAAGAATGTTTGTTGCGCCAAAGCAAATATTATTTAAAGACATTCCAGGTGATGATCTAAAATGAATCTTATTAGTATCGAGAATCCTTCTTCCTCTTAGAAATCTCATAGACATTTTGAAGTTCTTTTTGGCACGACCAAGCATTGACGAAAGAATGCAGATATTTTCTTATTAATCCGCAGCTAACGCAACATGGCGCAATGTAGTGCAATATAGCGTAAAATTCCTCGTGATCGCGCTCTATCTCAATATCATACTCGGTTACAACTGGTAGCTGTTCGAGCCGAGGAAATTACCGGAAAGATTACCACGTCCAGCAGCGATAATTAACAAATACGGGACGAGCGAGGACAACGGGCTTTCAATTGATTACACGAAGTTGTACAACGCATCGAGCTGTGAATAATTATGTCGGAATGCAAAAATATAATATCGTAATTTACAGCTTATGCATAAATATCTTCATTTTAAAAAATATAATATATAAAATTATTATATATCTAATAAACTCTTTTCTCTAGATATAATATTCATAGATATGAGAGGAACAATGGTAATCCCGTGAATTAAATAAAATTTGATTATTTTTAACTTCCATTTATGTCAAAATGTAAATCAATCTATTTCTTTGGTTAGTTACAAAATAACCATTGTTATTATTAACGTATGCACTTGGTAAATAATAAATTATTTTTGAGTCTTCAATATATTTTCTTGAATTAAGTTATTACTTAACAACCTTAATTCGGTTGTTTTAGTTAAATTGACTATTTGATAGGAGGAGTAGTGATCAAATTAAGTGTAATTTAACATTATTTTAATAGTGTAATATTTAATAGTGTAATATTCAGTAATAGATTTTAACATCGTTATCCAAGGTCACACACAGATAATAGAAAAAAATATTTAAAAAGAAATACACAGTATTCAAAGAAATTAAAAATTTAATGTAATTTTTTTAACTATCATATTTTTTTAGATATTTATTTTTTTATCTAAGTTATTGGATAATCAATGTCTAAAACCTTAATTATTGAATATCGATATTTAAAAAGGTTTAGTAGAAACATAATAATTTGTAAATAGTGTATTTGTAAATAGACTTTTACAAATATTAATATAAAGATAGATATTTTTTGTGTAACGAGAATCGTCTCCAGTGTTAAAATTAAAAAATAGGTTTCAATTTTTTTTCTAAAAAAGAAATTGTCGAATAAAAAATTTTTCACACAATTGTTCAAGTATAAATAATCAAATTGCTTTTCAATTTAAAACTTTTCCCTTTTCTATACAAAAACCACGTTTTAAGAAATATGACCATTTCTTCACAAAAACTTTATTACCAAAAGAATATTATTGTTTCGCAGGTATCTAAGTATAGAACTTATATAATAATACCATCCCTTCCGGTAATAAAGTTTTTGCGATTGAAACATTGTATTTCTTAGATTAGAACATAGTTTTTATGTAAATTTATTTTCTTACATACTTATTATTAAAAAAAATAAATACGAAAAAAATATATGAATAATAATAAGTGAACATCGACCGAAAAATGATTAACATAAATAAACTGTAAAATGCAAAAATATTAATAATCTTTCGCTGATAACGTGAATTTTGGCTCTTTCGTAATAGGGATATTCATAAAACAGAGACACAAATTTTTTATTGTTCCGAATTATATAAAAATCTGAAAAAAATCTATTATACTTGTCAAAACTTTAATAATAAATTTTTATCCATTAAGAAGTCAAATTGTATTTTACTTATTTTTTATAAATTTCAATTTATTTACTAAAATTTACAATCAAAATTCGATGACCTTTACTTCTTAATATATACCGTAAAATATCAAGAATCGCTTTGACCAAATATGATTTTCGCTTATTTGTGCTAAATATATGAATAAAAAAAAAGACAGATCGTGTTCTCTCGAAGAAACGATTAAATGTGACTGATATAGGGATATCCATTCGTAGAAATTCGAACAAATTCGGGAGAGCACAAAATTACCTCCCGCGTTTCTCTCGGCGAAAGAAACATTAAAAAGCAAAGAGTTCGTTCCTCCTGAAAAATCATTTCGTAGCGTGACCATTAATTGTGCTATTTTCTATCGCTCGAGGCTAAAAGACGGAGGTTTCAAACAAAACAACTTCCCTTCATTATCCTAGCTCGGACGACCGCGTCATGGAATGATCAGTAGCCTTTGTAATGATAATGGCAGCTTCGAGTACTCCATCATCTCTGTCTTTTTTCTCGCTTTCTCCTCTGCCAGTTTCGTAAGATCAAGTCATTCGTTAAGTGATCTGCACCTGTACAAATTTCATATGATCCATGAAAAGCATTAGCTTTTCTTTTCTCCTCCATTTGTTCGTGAATGGCCAATTGGGCGCGGTTCTCTTGTCCGCGAGAAATCCAGAAGAAAGAGCGAAGGCTGTCTCCTGAATAATGCAACGACTCTTCATCATACCACGAAAACGCATGACTAATTCTTTTTGTCTCCGACATTATGCAACTCAATCTTTACGCGGATTTTTGAAATGTGTTTTCAAGTTTTATCTCTTATTTGGTATTTATATCAATTCTCTAACAACATTTTGACCGTTTTTCCTTGTATGAGATTATTAAAAAATGATAAACTTAACAATAAAATTATCCATGCAATTTTGTATAATCACATTTAACCTTGCAGGATATCTTCATGAAAAAAAAAAGTTGTTAACAGTATTTTAATTTAATCAATACGTCATGTGCCTTTCTTTAAGAAACAAATAAAATGTTTTATTTTAATAAAGAAATAAATATTTGTTTCATTAATATTATTATTGAATTAATAAAATTATTTCCAATTAGATCTAATAATATATTGTTAATAGATTTTTTCGTGTATGTAATAATTATGTGCACGTAATTTTCATTACGTTAATTAAAGATTATTATTTAAAACAGAGAAAGATCTTATACATCTACTTCGTAGATACTCTAATTGTTAGATTTCTAAATCAACAGAAAACAGAAAGTGAATTCGGGACTCTTGTAATTTATCAGAGGAAGGAACGTAGCTCGCATGTGTCTCGCTGTGAAATAACTAATCCCTATCACGCTCAAGGCAGCTTATAGACACAAAGTAAACTTTCTCTCATCCCACAATGGCGGAATCGTGCTACGGATCGGATTCTGAAAACATTTGTGGCTTACAACAAGCGATTGCGAAGAAAGTCAATACAAAATAGAACACTATGCGTGTATCGAAAAGCAAAATTCAAATATAAATTTTTCCATTCTCAATCGATTATATTTAATCAGATATTGATAAGAGAAAAGAGTGAAAATAAAGTGAGCTAGAATAAGTTATACTTAAAATTCATCTTCATTATTGTACAGCTGTTAATTGTAATTGATGAAAGTTCAAGAAACGTTTGAACAATAATCTTCTAATTATAAAATATGAAGGAAATCTTGTTGGACTTCAGTTTATTTTCATTTCTTTATATAAGATTTTTCTATTCAAAAATTTCGTTTTTTTCAAATAATATCTAGTTTCTTTAAAATAATAAGATATAGAAGAGAGAAATAAATTAACAAATGATAAAGGTATATGTTTCAATAAGAAATATATATATAAATAATAACAGACATTTGTGTCATACAGTATACAGATAAAATAGAAATAAACAAAATAAAGAAAGAGAAGAGAAACGTGCCTAGTGATCAGCTTGATATCTGCCAACTTGACACTACTTATCATTCCGAGACGCGTTTCCGGTGGAAATACGTGTCGGAAATAGCATCTTCCGTATGTTACGATGCAGTCGCGAATATGTCCGAGCGATTAACGAAACGTTCAATCGTCATCATCACGAGTGTGTGCGGATATTACCAACAGACATGACTGCAAATCGGCAACTAATGATATATGTATTTATTTACAGATATTTCCTGAATGAATGCTACATACAGGTATATATACATACAGGTATACATACTAGTATATATTCAATAAATGTTTACGATTAATACTGTTAGAATAAAATTCACACACACACACACACACACACACACACACACACACACACACACACACACACACACACACACACACACACACACACACACACACACACACACACACACACACACACACACACACACACACACACACACACACACACACACACACACACACACACACACACACACACACACACACACACACACACACACACACACACACACACACACACACACACACACACACACACACACACACACACACACACACACACACACACACACACACACACACACACACACACACACACACACACACACACACACACACACACACACACACACACACACACACACGTGAAACCTCTCGACCTGACATCTTGTATGTAAAATGTGAATTTCATAACGCAATTGCGCATCCATCTTGAATTGCGAGCGCAGTTTTACTTCTTATTTTTTATTTTAAAATGTAGGTTTTTTCGAAACAAGATTTAGAAGATCTCTTTATATTGTCTTTTAGATATCTTTTAGACATGCACTGTTTCGGATTCCTACTGAATTAATTCTTCATTTACTATATTAAAAAAGATAATAAAAATAATAATGTATATTTGTATATAAATAACATAACAATACCAGTAATCACTATATATATAGCTACATAATAAAATAAGCTTCATTTCTTGAAAAGATTTACAACTTTTATAGTAAATAATTTAGTTAAATAGCTTCTTATTTTACAAAAATACTTCTTTTGTTCTTATTAAAAAATGTTTATAAAAATATAATAATTATTATATAAGAAAAAAGATTCAAATAATTTTTTAAAAATTAAATTAATAAAGAATAGGATTACAAGCTAAGCAAGGTTTTGACTATATTATTACACAAAAATTTATATATGAAAAATAACAAATTTTTTCGTATATAAGAAAATCCATTTCCGAAAGTTTTGTGCTCCGACGATTAATTTAAAAACGGCCTTTTCTCTATTTCCAAACACATTAAATAAATTCATAAAAGTAAACAACCCAACAAACGAGAATGGATTGAAATGAATTGAAATGGATTCAGATTTTCAGAAATATTGATTCATGAATGTTTTTTAATCCTGAATGCACTTTTTATTCATTTATAGGAATTGCATGGAACATATCTCTATGCCTTTCAATCTAAAAATAATATTAGCTTTTTCTGTATACACAACACAATTGTGAATACTGTTCAATTCAAAATTTTGAATAGGAAATGCGGTTTTTCAATTCAATTGCATCCAATTGATTCCAATTGAATCCAATTAAATCCAAAAAAAGTTCGCTATTTAATAAAATAAAAAAATTCGCTATTTAATAAAATACGCATTCGGATAGAAAAAAATTTCAATCCATTTTAATCTATTCTCATTTGCTGAGAAAGACAGACCTGAATCCTTTATCATTCCAAGATGTGGTGTGTTAAACTTTTTGTTTTGATTATGAGACAAGTTATGTCGGTCAAACGAAGAGATCACATTTACAAACGAGAGTTCACGAGTATTCTTCTGAAATATTAATAAAGAAATGGAATTTCCATCAGTTATTTCGGACTATCATATTAATTTCAATCATAATTTTAATTGGGAGAAAGTTAAAATTTTAGATAAAGAATCATTTTATAATAATATCAGAAATGGTGCATATAAAGAGCATTATAATCTCATGCATTATAATCTCAAGGTTTAAATAAACAAACCGATATGTAGTCTTTATCCAACATATCTACATCTTCCCTATATCTTACAGTTGTTGTAGTATGTCTTTTTCCTTAATGTCTTTTAGTTCTCCTTTTTACTTCCCTTTTTCATACTTTTCCTATCTAGCGTCTTATTCTCTCAGAACAGTCATTTTTAATGTACAAAAAAAATTTTAGATAAAGAATCATTTTATAATAATATCAGAAATGGTGCATATAAAGAGCATTATAATCTCATGCATTATAATCTCAAGGTTTAAATAAACAAACCGAACTTTCAGATTAAATTTCTCTTATCTAAAAACTGAATTTCTTTTAGCAAGATAGCTCAAGATTTTCGCCATTTTCGGATAATTTGATATTTAAAATATTTGCGATGAATTATAATCAATTCATCAGATTGAAATTTAGTCTTTTTTTTTAATTGTTGAACATTATTTTGATTACAATAAATTCTGAACTATATAATCCCAAGCAGAGCAACAAGTCACGATAACGTCAAAATGGTATTAAAATAAATCAGAAATGATTGGGAAATGACTTTTAATAATCATTTTGGAGTCATTTTGATATCATATTGATTTGTTTTTCTGGATGTTTTAGCTATTTCCGCTTGACTCTACTTTAAGACATCCGTTGCATACTTTACTTTAAGACATCCGTTGACTACAATAGCAATTCAATAATATATTTCTTTGGAATATTTGTTATTCTTAATGTTATAATCAGAGCGATATTAATTAATACCGTTTGAATTTTAAAATTTGTATATTGTTAACATTAAGAATGACTTGATTGAGGGTGAAATATATTCTAATAAATTTTCTGTTTGTTATTTAATAATATAGTATCAAAACCTTGCTTGGCTCTATATCTTAGCCCAATTCTTATTATAATTTAATTCTTATTATAATTATAATTTTTTTTTTAAATTAATGCATTGATAAATTACAATATCTTAAACTCAATATCTTAAACTCCATAAGTTTGAAGAGCATATAAATTTGTTTAATCTACTACACAAAAAAGATGATAAAAATAAGAATCTATTGACAATTGTTAATAGCGCAATATTGTGGTAAGGCATCACAGGCTTCATTTCTTCAAAAAGATTCACAACTTCCAGCAATAAATATATCGATGATATGATCGAAGTTTATTAGCTGTTGTGCGATGCAAATAATACACGTTTAGCAGCTGCTGCACCCAAAGCATATAACAAACTTCCTTTTTTTATCAAGTATGTATATATACTTTATTTGAAATATAATCGAAACATAATTTAGAACAACATATATATATATGTATAATTATCGTTTTACATCTCTTTATGTACAATAACACTATTGTGGCCGATCATTATTATGCACGTCTCACGTATGGATGTGCATAAGTTTTATAGGATTTAATTAACTATACTGTGACTTCGATTCTTTCAGCGCGAGAATTAAATGTTCGCGGAATAACAATCGTGAAGATAGTTTAAAATTGAATAACACTTGTAATTTAATAATCTCGTACAATTTCCAAATTATTGATAAATGTACACTGGAGCGAGCTAAAGTACACTACACCGGGTAAAAGAGCAAGAATTAAGTGACAACTGGTGTAAACTTCCTGCTTACTTCTCGTAAAATCGAATTAGAACGTCCAATACTATTTATTAAAGTGTTTATCTTTCTATGTCACATTTAAGAATATAATGAGGTGCTTGAAGAGTTGACGCGAAGGAGATCATAATTATTTCGCGTGCGGACAATTACTTTTCTACAAGATCAAGACGGTAAATTGATATTTTTCTGTTGTGCGATTCAAATGTTTATTATCGAAAAGTCAGAGTGCTAACAAATATGCGTGCACGCACGTACTTTATTATCGCTGCCAAAATTGCGAGAAAACGAAGTAAAAGAGAAGAGACGATATCAGGAGAAATACGGGTAGAGAATTAAGCCAGATAATACAATAAACGATAATCGAACGGACGAGTAATATCTCAGAAAAGTTCGTCAGTCATCTCTGCGAATCGCGTCGACATAATTTAGTAATCGAATCAATAGTCATCCAAATACACATCCTTCGACTCATCTATTCGCATCCTGCCCTTGCGCGGATGAACATAGTTGGAAGGGTGTACCTCATAGGAAGGCTAAAAGGAAGAAAAAATCCCATCAATTAATTTCATTTAAAATAATGCGTATTGATTAATCAAAATTAATCAAAATTAATCAAAATTAATTCGTTTTTGCTTTATTTTGATCAATTTAATTATTTATTTTATTTCATTATATATATATATATATATATATATATCTGAAGATATTATTCTTACTAGAATTTAATTTAAAATTTTAATTTTAAATTTACGTAATACTATAGTAATTAAATTTACAATAAGTAAAAACGAAAAACGAAAAGA
>NW_012130073.1:2221079-2224867 GCF_000143395.1 Atta cephalotes
CTATACTACTACCACTAACTACACACACATACACTACTACACTACACTACACACACTACACTACACTACACTACTACGACGTACGTACGACTACTACACACACACACACACACACACACACACACACACACACACACACACACACACACACACACACACACATAATGTAATGTATACCTATAAAACATTTGTTAATTATAGATGTGTGTAATATGTATTGTATAAATTTTGCAATGTACTTGAAGTATTACGTTATTTTGCAATTAAAGAGTACAGAAATATTAGTGATATATAACTAAAAATAAATATATTATTGATAAATAACGTTGAAATATTACAAACAGTGATATTGTTGCAATATAATATCTTAAGTAGCATCAAACAACATTTCAATGACATCTTATTGAATTAGAAAAATTCATTAATGTAATTTAATTTCACGCACTATTATATAATTGTTACATATTATCAAATAAATATTATATATAGTATAATTATGGTTTTTTGATACATCGATTTTATGTAACATATGTATCATATCATATTATTTACATATAATGTAAATTTTTTAAAGAATAAAGTAAGTAAAAAACAAGTATACACGTATTTTTATTGCAGCACAAATAATATTTCCCTCTTGATATTTACGAAGAAAAACTGGTTCCATTTGTATTGACATGCGTGATACACATAATCGAATATTCACTCATATCATCCCTAAAATTATCATCATTATCTTGTTAAGAGAAAGAATGATTTGGTACCTAGATATTACCGCGAGGAGAGAGAGGGACACGTACTCAATCAAAATATCAGATATCATATCGAATATCATATGCACGTGGATCTGTGGACTGTGTGTGTCATGTTTGCGAATGGATGCACGTTTGTGAGACAGCATACACAGCAAGTGAAAGATGCGATGACTCGAGCCAGCGTGATATTCCGCTCGTAATGTTTCCTCAGACATTTCTTTCACCTTTCCGTACCCCTTTCGTCTTGCTCATCACCGTTTGCGCTTCTCGCACGTCACTTTCACGTGTATGCCGAAGTCACGAACGTGCATGCATTCGTATTCCAGCTGTTCAGTCATTGAATTTACGGCCACTGTCCACCTCTCGTTTCCTGAAACCACGAAGGTGGATTAGGCGTGTTCGCGGGTGATCAAATTCCGCGCGCACGGCGTGCATCCGACGGGTGCACATAATTGCGGGCACATAATTGATGATAGGAGGAGGAAAAGGGGTGGATTTCGATAATCGGCGAACCTTGCGATCGGAATTATGCGGGTTGAGTAACGAGGAAAACAGACATCGTCCGAGGATTACAATGTAGATTTCGAGGTCAGTTCAGCATTAATTCGTCAGGTGTAACTTTGTACGCGTAATTATGAAAATATAATATGTTTTATAACCGCTGTTTACGCGCATTTTGTAACAATGACTTATAAATAATATTAATATTATTAATAATTGCATATTATTATAACACGGATCTAAACATGTAGCTTTATTTATCATTTTATTATAAAACATTTCTTCTCTATTAAAAATATCAAAAATTTATATCCTAGAATAATTTCTGTTCTCAAATTCCATTTCGATTTATTTAATGGTGGATTAAAAAACTAATGAAGTCGCTGAGTTTCCTTTAATTTTATCGATGGAAACTCGCAGCTGCATTTTAAAACGTAGTTAATTGCATGTCACATGATGCTTCGAAATGAGCACCGAGACAATTTCGGACTTCAAAATTCGTCCCGCAAGGTCTTTCAGGTCAGGAAAAAATACTCGACCCGATCATTAGCGGAAGTTTTCTTTTTGGATCCGCTCGAGATCATTAGGTGGACTTAGACCATAGGAAGGAGGAAGAAGGATTACATTGCGAGCACAAAGGCCCCAATTCAGGAGCACTGCACTCCATTTGCTTTGTGCAGTGACACATAAAGCCGATACAAAGAAGATTAACAATATTCCAATTAGACTGTCGTTCAGGAGCGACATTCCATGAGAAAATTTACTATTAATTGATTTACTATTAATTGCCGATCGTGACAATCGATTAATTCATTCCATAATAAATTTAAGTCATTATTTGTAAAACCATGAAATATTTTTGATATTTTAGGTATAATGTGAAAATACAAAGTGTTTTATCGCGCATAATTAATGGCGGTCGAATATGTAATTTTAGAACAAATTTCTTATTGATATTAATTTTTTCATAGCGGCTCTATTGGCTCATAACATTTTGTGCTAATTTTCTGATTGGTCATTGACTGCGCATCTCGGGAGCGGAATACCTTGTATTTTACGTCATGGTTTTAGATACCTTTAAATACTTTTTGGTGTACATATATTAATTTATTCTTGATTTATTATACATTTAAGTAATAAATATATAAGTGCAACATTAGTATAATCAAATATGGAGTTGTAAAAGCAGTCTATGTATGTTGTAACAGTCTATGTATATGTAATTGAAGAATCGGACCGTATGTGTTTGCATCCGTGATCCATGATTGTTTTTTCGCAAGGGCATAGGCCTCTAGTCGCGAATTGCGCGAGGTATCCTCAGGACGAAAACGCCGTGATGGTGGCAGGTGCTTCCGAGCAGCAAAAGCAGCACGAGCTCAAGGAAGAGAACGGCCTCGCGAGCATGGTATTTGAGGGGGGTCGGGGAGCAAAGAGAGACGAAGAGAAGAGCAGAAGAGATCGACCGACGCGAGCAGCGGAGGAAAAGATAGAGGGAGAAATCCCGTCGAAGTCCTCGCGATGTGATCCTGTTTAACGATAATGGCTGCGAGGTAGACGCGTGCCAGCTGGGTAACGCTTTCGGGGTCTGATTTTTATGCGTCTCTCTCTCTCTTTCTTCTTCACTCTTCTCTTTTTCTTCTTCTTCGTTGTGGCGGAGCCGCAATCCAACTGAGGGCAGATGGCTCGGGCCACCTCACCTTGTCGTCGCGGGGCCCTGAGGCCTCGATTCCTCATGTAAAAAAGGATGGACAATGGTCCACCGCGACTCAGGACATAGTGTGTGCTGTATGCGGGTCCTCGCACGCACTTTTTCACATAGACTCGCAGTATCACGAGGTGGTTACGCCGTGACCGATGTAAACAGCGCACACACTCGACGTGAGTAAAATAATGTTAATACCGTTACACACATGGTTCGTGTCGGTAATGATTTCGAAAGCAACTTCTTTGGCACGCGCGTGCCAGCCGTTTATAATAAGAAAGTTACAGCGATGGTGCGTGAATCATTTCGAGTATTTTGGACAGATGTATGCAAATTGTTATGACATTTATTGCTGATTACTGATCCAAGATAAACAGATTCTTTTTTCTTGAGTATAAGTAGTAATTTAATTTCAAATTATATTAACGATGCTCAATTAATTAAATTCACAATCTTTGACAAGAGGTTTAGAGCCAGATTTTAGTTGCTAATTTTAATAAATCTTAAATTACATGACAGACATTTCGATCTTAGATTAGATTCTCAATGTTCGAAAAATAATAATGACAAAATATTGTCCTTCTCTTGAAGACAAAGACTTTGAACGATAGAAAGAAATCGAATGTCGTTCCAATAGAATTGAACATCGTAAAAAAAAAACTAATTTAATTTCTTTTATTGACAAAGATAAAAAAATAAAAATGTTATAAAATGTTATATTAAAAAATGATTATTATATCAAATTATATATATATATATATATATATATATATATATATATATATATATAGTATAGTTGTTGTTGTTAGTACTAATTACGTTACTACGTA
>NW_012130073.1:2224887-2233029 GCF_000143395.1 Atta cephalotes
AATATTGAGCAAAAATTGAATCCTCAATATTGGCGAAATATTGGTTCAATAATATTGAGCCAATATTAGAGATTCAATTTTTACCCAATTGGCTATACATTGTTTTTCCAATCTTTCGCCAAAATTGGGCAAAAATTGAATCTCACAATATTGTTGAACCAATATTTCGCCAATATTAAAAATTGTTTATTTTATGATAGCGTCGAATTGTAATTTACCAATTTTTTTTCTTGAGTATAATCTTGAATATTTAATTTTTGAATTTCCTATTTTATTGATTTATTAACCGAGAGAAAAAAATTACTGCGAAAGAAAAATAAAATATGATATTAAAAAATGATAAAAAATGATCAAATTATTTATTGTTGTCGAGAGAAACAAAAATATCATAAAATGTTATATTAAAAAATAATTATTATATCAAAATATATATTGCTGTTGGGTCTACTTATCTCGCAACGACCTTCGTTCAAATTGCACAGGGTGGTACCTGCATAACATCCGCGATGTTAAGACTCGCAAATATTTATTAATCTCTAAAGATTATATAGTGTAGTTTGCGCACGGCAAAATACACATCACTATGTTTATATACGTGTTTTTTTACGCCTTTATCTTTTTATCCGCACAAATAATTTCAATTATAAATATTTCAATTATAAATATACTGCCCATAAACAATGCACTTTTCGTACGGAAGCCGTGCTATCGAAAGCGTTATGTCGCAAAAACTAACACCGTTAAGCCTTGTCTACAATATACAGTCGCAAGCTGTGTCGCAAGTCATATGAAATATTGCAGAAGTGTTGCATATAGTCGCATGATTGTCGTAATCACAAGAACTTTTGTCGTGCGAAGTTGAGCCAACTTCAACTTTCTGCGACTGCGATAGGCGTGTCGCATGAGCTCAGCCAATCACAGCACAGCAAGTTGACATTCACAGAATTTGTTGTCGAATTGCGTGCAAACTATCATTGTGACTATTGTAGATGCTCATTTGGCGACACTCTTGCGGCATGCGACAAATTTTCCTGCGATGCTACTACTCACGACATGTGACACAATCTGTGTGACTGTTGTAGACGAGGCTTTAATCTTATCAATGCACAGACGTGACTGAAGGGAAACTTGGAAAATGCAGGTCGATTCAAACGTCGAGAACAAATGACGTTTTCGTCGCGACGCGGTTGCAAAGTTCGTTCAAATGACATTACGCAGAATTTCGCGCGATGTAATACCACTTCGTTATGGCGACAGCAAATACTATATATGTATAACAGATAGTTCAGATTAAATTATTTTTTAATCTAATCTAATCTGTTACATACATTACCATTTATAAATTTCGAGAACGCTTAGAATTTTCTTGCGAAAAGATATGTAAGTACTCGGTGAAAAAAATTGTAGAGAAATTTTCAAAAATACATTTATAAGAAGAGAAATAGAGTTGTGCGTTAAATTTTTTTTTTAGTTGTATTTTTATGATTTAATTTGTTCCTAAAATTACATAAAAGTAAAAATGAATATTTTTTTCAATTCTATCTTTGTTTTACTATATGAAGTGCTGCAGCTTCAAGGAACATCAATCATTGAAAAATTAACGAAAACTTATTTTAAGGCTTTCTGAACTTTAAAATCCAAGAAATACAATTACATAATTTAAAATTATATAAAGTTACAAAAAATAATTTGTTATAAACAATTTTTCACTATGTAATTGAAAAAAATATCCACCGGCGAATATACTGATTAGAATTAAACAAAGATTTACCTTTTCAGATTTCTCATACATATATATTAACATCACAGCTGAAATGATACATAAGTTTTACTTTCAATAAATTAATTGTCCTATCAAAAGATATTTTTGTAATATCGCGTATATAATAATTGTCGTTTAAGACACGCGTGTGTCTAGGGATATACATTTTATAGAGAATGGATATTATGGGCGTCACGTAGTTGTATAATGAGAAGCGAGGGAATGTGAGAGAAAAATGGTCTCCGAATACGAAGAAGTCGTGCTAAACTGGTAGTGGCATCCCTTTTTCCGCACGAGATGACTCACGATTGTGAACCGTCTAGTCTAGTCTTTGCTTACGTATGTGTACATTCGTCGTTATCATTGGTTGTTAAAAAAGGGGAAAAATTGGAGTATCATTCAGAGCGAAGAGAGAGTGTGATAAAAAGAAACTGTGATAAAAAAAACATGTTTTTTTTGCGATAATTCTGAAGTTAATATTATTATAATGTCTGTAAAATATATATATTAAAAAATTGATAATTTTATAACGTTACTTATACATACTCAAATATACAAGATATACAAAAATTAATTTCTTTTTTATTAAAAAAGTACAAAAATATTAAAGCTACGTACATTCTTGAGCGATTATAATTTTTTAAACATATCTAAGAATTAAATTACATCTATTCAAATTATATTTTTTGTAGATACAAAAAATAATTATAATGGCATTATATCGTTTTACTGCAGTCAACGAATTCTTTTTCATGACGAGAATCATACATATCGAGTTACAACTTAAGCAAGGATAAGAATGAAACACCGATAGCTCTCCTGAATATATCTATACCACGAAAATGAAAAGTGATCAATATCGCGTATACAAAGGTTGCTATTTCAATATGTCATATGCTGACACACCTTCAAACATGCCTGTTCCGAGTTTGCTTTTCCAAAGAGCGAGATAATCCGATTCCCGACCGAGTTACTCCTTAATTGCTTTTCATATTGTGTGAATAAAGCGTTAACACACTGTGTTACATAACGCAATGTGAACTTTTTCGAAGATTTCGAGTCGTTTTATCTATCAAAGTGTTTTTTTTTATGAGATTATTCACACAAACATAAGGAATTAATTAATTTTCAGTATGGCAAATTGTGGAAATTTTTCTGTAAATTTTATATTCCATTCATTAGTCTTTAGATCATCTAAAAAAGTAATTCAATGGGATAATATACAAAAAAATCAGAGTGTACACTTCCAATCCTTAAAAATCTTAAAAAAATCTTCATAAAAGATCACTACAATATTACTTCAATATATTAAAGTCTAATATTTTTTTCATAGATATTAATTTTATCAAATATAAAACGAAATTATGAAAGATGTATGAGAATTTAACAATAATCCATATATCAAATTCATATTACAATTGAATAAATTTAATAAATTTAAATTCTTTCCCGAATATCATTCCTTTTATAAGTTGAAAATGATACAATGCTTGAATTTCAGACATTATGCTTCTGTAGATGCATGCATAACAGTAAAAAAAAATAAGATAATCATCATATCTGAAGTGCATTCATTTCGATATCGCTTCCGCCTCGCTGGATGCTGGATGCTTCATCAACCCCCTCACGTTTACCCCCTTCCAATTCTGATGTTTTTGTGCTCGCTCGAGATACGATGCTCCAGTAAATCGTGACCGCACGCGTGCGCTTATACGCGAGTGTGCGTGAGTACGCGCACGGCAGTCCGCGAGTAAAACGCGTAAAATCCAGAGCGAGCACCTACATACCGGCCTGACCTGCGTGCACACGCACATGAGAGCGGAGGATTGATCGCAGGAGAGGCAGGTGCTAAGAGAGCGACAGCTGCGAGCGCGCGATCTTCCTTCATGAACGGGAATGGAGCGCTTCTTCGAGTCGCTCCTTCTCGCTCCGACAGCCCGCGCGCTTGCAGTATACATACGTGTGCCTGCTGAAGAATAAAAAATAAAAAATGGCTGGGGTTAGGGGCCAAGTTGAAGAGGACAAGGGGGACCGTGAGCTTCTCCTTCCTATCGCGAATATTCATGGATTCTGTCGGAACTGCCGAAAAGACATTTTATGGAGGATATCGATGTCTAATCGATAAAAATCGTGCATATAATTGATAATCACGTCAAATGGTCTCGAGCGGACGCAATTCTGTCATCATCGATGAGATTAACGATGATATTAATGAGCAGCTGCGATTTCTTCGATTCGACATCGCCGCGCCGAGGACGAGTCGCGTGTTTTGCTCTGAAATTATTTAAAATACTGGATTTATGAAATAAGTTTTATCTCCTTCAATCTGATATTGATACAATAACTACGACTAATGCCAAAGATATTATTTAATATAAATAAGTATAAAATAAAATATAAAGCAATAATAAAGTCTAAATGTCTAAATCATATTGAAAAACAATATAATTTTTCATAATTACATGTTTATCTTTATATAATTTTTTCTTGTATTTTTAATTTATAATTTGGAAATTTTTGTTTCCACTTTTATCATTTCTAGAAGAAAAATCAATTTTAATTGATCTGTACAGAAACAGCAATCGATTCGCAACACGAGTTATAAATCTAACACTATTTCTCCCAAACAAATATGATATTTCTTTTTTTTTTAATGGTATTTAATTACTCTGATTTATAATATGTATTCGCGATGTAATATTCCATTCGCGAAATTACTATGAAGCGCTCGTATAATCCTATTTAAACGAATACCTCACCGAACAGGATACCGCTCTGCCGATACCCTCTTTATGCAAACAAAGACGCAACACCTGGTAGAACAGCGCGCATCTTACGGATGTTTTTGCGCCGCGCAGCGCCACGCCGTTCGGCTGCCACTGACCAAGTTGCAAAAGTTTAAATTGCCGGCATACACATTGTAATCTGGCCACTTGTTAGTGCATACCTGCACTTCTTTCCTCTCTTTCTCCCGGTTACTTTCCCCTGTCTCCCTCCCCTTTTATTTGCTTTATTTTTGCGATCCTCGTGCACCGCGTGACGATAAATGGAACCCCGCGTAATATTTTTTTTCTTTTTTAACCAATAACAGTTGGTGAACACGCGAAAAACGTCGAGGAAACCGCACAAAGCCTGATACAATCAACGCGCGATAGGTTTGGAATAAAAAAAAGAAGAAGGAGAAAAGGGGAAAGACTGAAAAGGGAGATGATACTCGATTTGAGCACTGCCGCGAGCAATTTTGACAAAACAAAACGGCGAGCAGAAGGGGTTGAAGAATGAGGTCGCAGAGAGAAATGAGGAATTATTGAAATTACGACGTTGCGTCAACGCCAACAGGAAGTAGTTACTGCTTCCGTTTTGGATAAAGCACGGACCTTATTTCTTTTCCATCAATTTGCTCGCGAAAAGTTCTTGTGTGCCGCACAAAAATCGATTCGCTAACGGTCCAATAACATGTACTGATGTTTATTGTAACTGCTAATTGTAAACTAATTGTAAACGAGATAACGCTTTCTATAAATTATGATAAGTGCGCTGTATTCATAATAAGTTTAAAAAATAATTGATCTTTATAAAATTATTTTTTATAAAAATTTTGTCAATCATTTCTCTATTACTTCAAATATTATTATTTTCTGTTACTATTTTGTAAACTCTCTACCTAATTGCAATATATTATTGTATCCTATTTTTATTTTATTGTTAACGTCGCATGTAAATCATCTCAATTTAAAAATTGTAACTACCTTTTTTGACAGATTTTATAAGATGTAGCATCTTTAATATTTAATTGACATTTTTCAGCAATAAATGTCTTATAAATTTATAAGATGCAGTATGTAACATTATTTTACAGATATTTTTTAAAATCAGTATATTAAATTGAATATCAATAAATAATGGAATATTATTCCAAGAAGATAGTATTAGGCATAAGAACCGATAACTGTTTTTTATTTTATTATTTTTATTATTTATTATTTTTATTATTTTTATTAATTAATTGTCTTATAATTATACTTTATTAAATAATATTCTGCATCTCATTGATGACTGACACTGATGATATCATGCATTATATGTTCTCTACATAACCTCATTAATTTGTACGCTTTCTATGAATGATGATACTCTGTAGGTATACATTTTAAACTATGTTTTAAAATTTAAAATCATAGAAATAGCCGCAAACTGTAAATCCTTATCATATTCACTACAGATTTCCTACACAGCAAAGAATATTTATATTTCTTCTCAGTTTACAAGAAAAGTTCACATTGGCAATTAAGTATACTCATCAGCGTGACATTATATGATTATTGAATGAAACATATTTTAAAGAAGGAAAAGCAGCGATGTGGGGGGACTTCTTTGCTGCCTTTTCCATTCTGTTTGTCTTTCATCTGAACAGTTGAATTTCCGTCACTTGGTCTCCATACTTGTCTAGCGATCCGTTCTTTCGTCTGCACTTCACCTGCGTCTTCTACTCATCTGGTTTCACCTGGATCATTTCGGCTTTGATGCTTTGGTGCTTCGTGGTTACCCCTCCCCCTCGCCTCCCTCCGATACCCGGCGCGACCCTCCACTGGAAAAGCTTGAAGGAGTAATCGAATCCGATCGTCGTGGAGTCGCCCAAGTCTCGACCAGCTGCACGCGACTATGCAGGTGCGTATGCTTGGCGATCACCTCGATTCTTATGCGTACATAATATGTTTCTCTATCGCACATCATGACATGAGGGGCAATTAGAAAGATTTTGTCCCGGGGGGAAAACAGGTTGGTGAGAGAGCAGGTTGACCATATTGGAACTTCTGTTCATGATTTTCGAGTTTAATGAAATGCTAGATTTTTATCTAACAGATGCATCAATTTCCTAATAATTAGTAGTATCTGTAATAATTAGTGTAGTTATCATGGCCATTACCATGGCCTTACTGCTTATGTGACTAAGAAAAATGCTTCAAAATCAAACAGACATCATCTGACTTTTATTTTTAGTAATATAAAAAATTGTTTCAAATGAAACTTTTGCTTGATTTCAAGGAAAATATTCGAAAAAATAACATGATTTTAATTTACAATAGGAAATAAATCTCATAACGGACAAAGCTATATTATTGATGTTTAAATAATTCGATATGAATTTATATATTATATGTATAGTATTTATATATTATATGTATACTACTATATTATATGTATATTATATCAAATTCTGTCAAACTGCGCATCGAATTGATTTTTTGGTTTTGAAACGCTATACTGTCATAATAATGATTATTATCTGTCTCATAACTACAGATCGTTATTGAAAATATGTATTAAGTATGATAACATTCACATACAGATTAATCAGATAATTCCAATTTCTGCTTCGTATACTTTCTCTTGTCAACGTGTTTCCATATCAGTAATTTCTATTTTTATTTTTTAGACAAATATCTGAAGCAAGTAAGGACAATGTCTGTAAGATGCCATAAAAATAATTCCGTAAAACGTCATAAAGGACAAGTCTGTAATGTCTGATTTATGCCTCAATTTTAAATTTAGTCTTAGAATTAGTCCTAACTTAATCTTAAGGATTAAGTTAAAAGATAGGAACTGTGAAAATAAGATTAAGAGTACGATTAAGACTGGAGAAGCATAAATGATCTTATGCATCCTTTGTTGCCAATCTTTAAGATTAAAACCGAAGCTAAAACCAGGCATAACACGTCTTAAGAGAATCCTAAACCGAAAACTTGAAGTGCAGAGTTTTTAAATTCCAAATTCGATAATAGTGACATCTTTGATTCATTTCTTACATTATATTATATCATTCTGTCTCACTCAAACGCATACGTCTGTCCTTATGCAACATATTCCAGCGCCATCTATCGCAAAACCGCGCAACTATTACTACACAGAATTTCGACTCTGTTGGCATTTTTTGTCTTTACAAAGCATCTGTATACACATATTTTCCATTCGGTAAAAATGCTTTTCTTCTAGACTTTGAATCCTAGTTTTACAAACTCGGTATTGTTCCTTTCAATGATGTGATCTCAGGTGCATGCTTATTTTTAAGATATAGATTATAAAAATCTTATATCACGCAAATATACAGAGTGTCTCAGAAATCAGATAGGAGCCGTATTGGGACGTAGAATGAGGGACAAAAAAGTCAGATACGATTTTAAGATATTCAATGTGCGTCGAAGTCGCATCACGTCTCACTCTCGGCGGCGCGCCACCTATCAAATGAGACGATAGGCTATGCTACGAATCGCACGATGCTTCACCGCACATTGGCTTATATTAGGTGTACAACTTTGCTTCCGCCGTTTTTTTTCCGAAATTCGAGGCTTTATTGTAAAAAACTGGTTATACATTTATGA
>NW_012130073.1:2233603-2250510 GCF_000143395.1 Atta cephalotes
TTTCACTAATAGCGGCCTCACCATAAATATTTGAGAGCATTCGATGAGCCTCAACCGCAGATTTCTTCATATTGAAGCAAAAAATTAAAACCTCCCGCAAATGACGAGAATGTCGTAAACTGACATTTTCAATCGAGAATAATTTTATGATGCAGACACAAATCGACTAATGTTTCTATGGGGTTATGTTGACAGATGCCCAAGTTTATTGTATGACGTTTATGATCTATTTATTTCGACCACCACTTACCACTAAAGCCATCTATAGGAAAACGGCGGAAGCAAAGTTGTACACCTAATACCTTTCCTTTTTAATTCGAAAACTGTAGCGAATATTTCAAAATAGTATCAGATTTTTTTGTTTTCCTTGACCTATTTTACCCTCAATGCGGCTCCTTTTTATTTTATTTCTGAAATACCCTGTATATCTGAGATGACAGCTGTACGAGCCTAAAAAAGTAAGTGAATTTTTTAACTTTTTTTCGAGTTTCTCATGAAGTCCAGCTGAGATTCTGTTTGTGCATACTTTAATTTTACAATAACAATTTTGCAATCCGTAAATCCAATTTGGAGATTTTTCACCAAATGAAAATGAAACGAACGGTAAAAAAACGATTTTAGTGCACACAAACTGATAAAATCCTCTAGTTCACAGTTTTCTCTGCCAAATTCACTCGGATCTGTTCTTTCATAAAGTGATTTTTCTAATGAAATCGAGTCAAATTTTTCGCGATCGGCTGCTTGAATTAAGGTCATGGCACACAAAATTTAAGGCAGTAAGGAAATCAACATGTTGTGCATGGTTTACAATGGGCAGTAGTTGATTAAGGAGTAGGCGGAGAAATTGACCAATTATAGTTGATTATTTTTCTCACATTCGACTAAGAATGATCGATTTCTATATCTATCCCTTAATCCACTACTGTTAGGTTACTGCCATTGTAGACCACGCATAAGATTGATTACTGCTTATGTTATGGCCTTACCGACTCTGTTGTGATCAATTCCTTTAGTGCTTACGTTTTATTACTTAAGTTTTTTGTGTGCCATGGCCTTTAATCTCATGAGGATTAATACACTCACCTAATCTCATAAGAACTGAAAGGTTGCAACACTTTTTTTTTAATAAGTTTCGAAATGCAGTCTGCTCGACTAAGCGATTGGTTCTTATTTATGGATCCGTAAGTAATCTTCGTCACCAATCGCTCGGTGAGTAGGCTGCATTCCGAAAACCATAGAAAAAAACCTGTTGCAACCTTTTAGTTGGGGAGTGTATGTACACAATGATGCCATTTTCAGCTCGTTTACAGCATTTTTCAGCATGTGGAGGGGATATGCAGACGAACCGCCATTGTGACACACATAAAGATATGAGCCTATCGTCATATGCGATCGCGCTATAGAAAAGATGGCTCCCGCATACTGAATACTTACTGAGCGGCAAAATGAGATGCGGTAACCAATGAACATGTTAAGACGATGCTAAAGCCGTCTGTTTTACCGACATTTCCACACGGTGAAAAATCTCCGAATTGGATTTACGGATTGCAAAAGTGTTATTACATAAATTAAAGTACATACAAACAGGACCTCAGCTGCACTGGATTTCATGAGAAAATTGAAAAAAGTTCACTTATTTTTGGCTCGTACAGCTGTCACCTCAGATATATATTTGCTTAATATAAGAGTTGTAGAGTTCATATCTTAAAAAGAAAACGTGAGGTTACATTATTGAAACAAAAGATACCGAGTTTGTAGAACTAAGATTAAAGGTCTAGAAAAAAAGTATTTTCATCGTGTAGAAAATACGTGTATACGGATGCTTTGCAAAGATTGGGAATGTCAACAGAACCGAAATTCCGCAGCAATAGTTGCACGGTCTTGCGATAGATGATACTGGCATATAATAAGGATAGATGTATACGTTTGAGTAAGACAGAACGATATATAATATAATGTAAGAAATGAATCAAAAATGTCACTATTATCGAATTTGGAATAAAAAAAGTCTCTAAATTGCTTAAACAGACTTTAGCATTACCTTAAGGTGATCCTAAAGCCTCCTGTTTTACTACTTAAGCACATATAATTTTTGTATAGGAAATACTTTTTTCTCTTTCACCGATTTGAAAATCCTTTTCTAGGATTAAAGTATACGCATTAATACGTGTCTGGTTAGTGTAGTCTGTACTGAGAACGGTCAAAAATTTCAAAATTGATATATTAGTGTAACATGGTGTCTCAGCTGTCAAGTCGTGACAACACTTGCTTAATATAAAAGCTTTGCGTGAAACTTGCATGTACGAAATAGTGATATCCAAACAGTTTACACGAACGAACGACGTCGAGTTCTAGAATTAGACTTAGACGTTTTATTGCGACGAATTTCTTATACGAAAATTGACACATACGTGTTACTGCATGTATCATAGATTACGTGAGATATAGTTGTGGTAATATAAAAAGACATGTCGGAGTTCGAGCTTTGCTTTAGGATCTCCTTATTAAGAGCTTATTGGCCATTGGTAAATCACATTTTGCCGCGTGGCAAGCGTTTCCGCATTCAATGGCAGAAGCAGAGAGAAACTTGAGAGAGAATGTGACGGCCCAAAATGCTGCCGCACTACTGCCCTCTACAGCACGATTATATGAATCAAACATCGATTTTCATCTCCAACTTTGAAAAGTGGACGATGTATCCTAAGAAAAGTGGACGTTGCTATGTAGTTTACATTCACTTTATCAGAGGGCCCTCTCTCTGGCAAAAGCCAAGATCAGTATCTCCTCGCTGAAAGTATCAAACAAATCGAAAATTTTTTCTCGGCAACTTCGGCCACGATGTGTATCGATAAGGAACAATTCAGATAAGATGTAACTTTTAATAAATTGTAATTATATACATTTTATGTTGCTTGAAATAAGCGCCCAACGAGGATCAATCATTGACCGTTTTGATAAGACTGAAATATAGTATCTTCCAGTTCATGTCTCCACTCTGCCTATAGGCATTCTAATGAATTTCAATTAACGCTAATTTCTCGGGAGCTTTCCAATTGCAATATCCTTAGACATTTTCGTGCATACTGTGACACAAGTTACGCAACCAATTGTATTTAGTCGAGGGTAAACTTGTGTTTTCTAGTGAAAATTACATATTACTAACTGCGGCAACTATAAATGAAGTTGGAAGACATTGAGTGGCCGGCACTTTTACTTTTTTTTATTTAATACAGGCGGAAAAAGCTACATTTAATCTAACTCTATCCGAAACGGATCTCAACCATGCACACATTCTGTTCTAATTGAATTATGCGCAAGAATATACTTTGTTTCCTGTGTACGTGTTAAGATGTGTTAAGCAATTGGAAAGCAATGATTAACTCAATCATTACAATTGCCAAAATGCTGAATATATAATTTATCAGCAGAGCAAGAGAGAGAGAAGTTTCTAATTTATTGAATTACTATTATCACTACTTTTGCGAATTCCCCAGCAAACGAGAATGGATTAAAATGGATTGAATTTTTTTCTATCCAAATGCGTATTTTAAATAGCGAATACTTTTTTTTGGATTTAAATGGATTCAATTGGATTTAATTAGATTCAATTGGATATAATTGAATTGAAAACTGCATTTCTATTGAAAATTTTGAATTGAACAGTATTCACAATGCACAGAAAAAACTAATATTATTTTTAGATTGAAAGGCATAGAGATATGTTCCATGCAATTCCTATAAATGAATAAAAATGCATTTAGGATTGAAAAGCATTTATTTTAACATTCGTGAATCAATATTCCTGAAAATTCATTTCAATTCATTTTAATCCATTCTTGTTTGCTGGATCATCATCAATAAACTCAATTATGCAATGGTGAAAAAAGGCCCAATTCTTAAGTATATCTAGAACCACGATCGCTTAATGAGTTCTTGTACCTGATTATATTCCCTTTGATTATATTCCCACTAAGCAAGAACGTTGTTACTTTTTAGATCTAATGGAATATGCCAAACACACTCCGTTTTTCCTTTAACTTACTCGCTGTCAGCGATGGAATTCTCGAAAAATATCCCATAAAAAATATACAAAAGTATACAGTATATCTCATATATTTACTTAGTATCTTTGATTGAATGCAATATTTTAATTTTTTTAGAATAAAGTCTTAGATTAAACCGACACACCTCATGAGTTTCGCTTTGCGCACAATGCCGGTGCACGTTTTTACCACGTTGCAACATTTTTGCCACACGGGCACGTGTTTCGATGCCTGGCGCGATTTTCCCATTTTTTACTGCAATATATTTTAACAGCAAAAAGAATATCAAAATCCACGCAAGATCTATTTATAAATATAATAATTCGCAAAAAAGATCTTTGATGTTCCTCTTATTTGTTGTTCATATATCCAAAAATCCTATCTCTTTATTAATTTATAATATATTTTATTTTTATGCTTTTGTTAAACCTTTTGTGCTGAACAGTGATGCTAATGGCTCGATAATCTAGACACATTTTTAATTAACGAAAAAGGCACGAAATATATAAAATAAATAAAACTTACACATGTGATAATTTTTACTTCTTTCCATCGTCCGATCAAATAATCCTTAGTGTAATAAACAGAATTTAGAACAAATAAAAAATTTCATATTCTCACAAATATTTCCTTGAAGATTTAGATTTTCACAAATTATTTTACAAATACATTTACTTTGTTTAAATCAATCAATTGCAAACACCAATTACACATCACCATATATTACACAATTATACAAATTTTACACTTAATTTTACACTTTAATTTACACGAATTAATTAACTATTGCTTCCGATTTTCGAAGAGAACAAAAAGATTATCATTGATGCATTTGCACTACACACAGAAAAATCACAGAAAAATTTACATATCTTTACACGAAATTTTCAACAAAATTCATTCCACGATGTCTTTACTAAATTTGCCACATTGAATATGCATTAAATGTAAAAATGGACATTAAAAGCGCTAAAAAGATTGTTTTCAATAATCAGAATTAATGTCCGATACATTTCGAAGCAATTTCACATAACTGTTAAATAATAAATGAAAAAATAAAAGACAAATTCTTAATTTTACAAATTAATATATATATCTTGACCACGTGCTAAACTTTCCATTGGAGCTTCTAACACATGACAAGGTAAATTAATTCGTATAAAACTACGGATTTATCTTTTATTTGTTCATTTATTATTTAATAATTATAAATGGAATTGTTTCGAAATTATTAGAGATCAATTCCGATTATCAAAAATAATCTTTTTGATTTTTTAATAACGCATAATGCTAAACGATGACCGAGTTTGATGGAAATAGAATTGAAAGACTGACCACTTCTTTCGCAAAAAAATGTTCTCTACGGAGTATTTCTGGAAGAGAGAGAAGATGTTATCCATGCGCTCGCTGTTATTGGTGTATTTAAATCATCCAATCAGCATTTTAGATCTGGAAGAATACCAACGATAAATAGCAACGAGCGCTCACTCAACTATTGAATCCGCTAAACGCAGTTTAAGGATCGACAAGAGAGATCTGTGGAGACCTGTAATCGAAGATGAATTTTTTTATTTCAAAATTTCCGTATCGTGATCCATCCAGTATTTGTACCGTAGGGCTACAAATATTGAATGGATTACGTTTTAATTGCGATATTCGTAATTAGGAAAAGCTCCTGAAGGCTCGTACAGAACGATTTTTTTGTAAAAAGAGAAAAATAAAAATTTGTTCTGATATCTCATTTGATGTGTACTATAGTGCAGTTGAGATATACATGATCTTATTAATAAAAATTTTCAAGAATCAATTTGCAAAATCTGTATGAGCCTTCCCAATGTAACAAAGAAATCCCAACAGATTTCATAAGGAAATATTATTTCTTCGAGAAGAAAAATGACATAACTGCCTAGATCTGCACTTATAAAATATGCGCATCCGCCTGACCTACTATTGTCAAAGGCATGATGGAAAATAAAAGGATTGCTTATGCATTTTTATAGAGGCTCTGGCCAATAACAAACCTGATTCAACTTCGCCATCTTGAATAATTTCTAACGGAAGAGAGTTTTAAATGAAGAAACGCAAAATATTGTACAATTAAATACCTTTATTGTACGTATAAACGTTGTTTGTACGTATCGTCGAAATTAAGAAAATTTAATAAAAAGTTACTGATTAATACGCGTATTAAATACTCGATGTAAACAAGATCAATAAATACATAAAATAACATTATGCAACTGATACTTGCGTTGTTATGTGTGAGCATGCGTGAAGATGGCAGATTTCAGTCATTGTAGAACGTAACGAAAATGCGTCCGAGAGAAATGTGCACACCTTTTTACTTCCACCAATGTCGAAGGTACGGCCCACCGATCGCACGGCGCGCTTGCTGACGCACTTCTCGCGGCCTGCGTGCCGTGTGATCGATTAGACATTTTCCCGAAAAGTGGAGAGGATAATGTTGATTAGAAAAATTTCTAAATAACAAAATTTGTAATTTTAATTTCTATATTGCTAGCACTGTTCAAATAATCATATGCAGAATTGGGCAATTTAGAGCTGCGAGTAGCTTCTTATATATATAATATGTATGTATAATACATATATAATGTGATAAAATGCATAATACATATAATGTATAGTATTATATGTATAAAAATCATATGTAATGCATGGTCTACAAGTTGAATGTGAGAAAAATAATCAACTATGATGGTCGATTTCTACGCCTACTCCTTAATCAACTACTGCTACTGCCATTGTAGATGCCATGCGTAATATGTTATGTTTAATACATGTCCAACCCTAATCATGTGTGATTTTTCTTCTGCTTTAAAAATAAATTCTCTGCTTTGAAAGCATAAATTATTTTCTATATAATTTTCATTTTTACAGTAGAGAATTTGTATTTTTAACAAATATCATAACCAAAAGAAATTCTTTGCTGTAAAAACAAAAAATATATAATGATATTATACAAAAATTATGTAATGGTATTACAAATGATGGTATTTATTTATTGAAGTAACCGTATTATCAACAGGGATTACAAAAATATGTTCATCCTTTTTTGTTCCTTTTTCTCTCTCTCTTCTTTACATCAAATACAATCTCAAACCCAACGGAGTATAAACGCATTCGGGTTGTCAGAGCTTGCAGGTTTGGAATGCGTGCATGCATCATCGTCACTAAGATCGTAGCTTTCGCCTATTCACAGATCTATATTTTCGTTACTCTCGAGCGAGACGGGCGTTCATTATCTCATCGTTCAATTTTTTTAGGAAAATCAGCATCTGACGTAATCTCGATTGATGATTGTCTATTCGGCAACAATTTTGCAGAGGAAGTTAATCTTTAGAGGGCCTATAGTGACCAGCGGAAAATTCATGTGCAAGTTTCTTTTTATTAATGTAAGATAAAGCTTTTTCAAAGCGAATTACGCGCTGATCACTGTGCCAATTCCCAATTGCCCATTTGTTCTTAGTTATTTTATACAATGGTTTTTTACGGAATATCAATATTGTTATCTTTATAATATTTAATATTGTTTCCTTGAACTCACACAATCGGTTTAATACAATGACCTCCATTTTTTTTTCAGGTAGAGGCTTGTTTTCTTTATCAAACTAAATTCGACCTCGCGTCTTGTTTGCCTTGCTTGAAATTTTGTGTATTAGTTTCGCTTCTTTCATATAAAACTGCCTACTCATCCCGGTCGACGTTGCATTATAACAACCTTGTTGCGTGGCGTATTTCGGGATACTGTGTTTTGATGCACAATAAGGAAGCATGCAGCCAGGCGAAAGAAAGATGAATTAAAAGGCAACGCGAAGGCTTGCGAATACTCACCGACCTTAATTTTGTGATGTTATCCATGTCGAAGGCTCAAGACGATTGTAATTTACCAGCGGCGATTTGCGGGGGCACATGCAACGTCAGGTTGCGCTTGAATGTTAAAGAATAAAAATGTACAAAAACTCTCTTGCAACAACGAAGTTTCAAAACACCTTTTTCGTACAATTTTTTCAAGATAAGTTGGATTTATTAGGAAAAATTTATTCAAATGTGAAGAACGTCATTACACTGAAAGAAAAAAAAATTTCTTCGTGTATTTCTTCATATCTTCATTGACTGAAAAATTCAATATAAAACTACGGATCAGTCTCTTCTTAAAATGTATTATTAAAGAAAGTGTAAGCAGTTGAAGAACAATTCAAGCTCTCAAGGAGAAATGATTCTCTATGTAGTTTTCTCGTTATTATAACGTTCCAGTTTATCTACTCAATGTTGTATCGCGCGTTAAGCGACGAACAGTACCTATCAATCTTCCCGAACGCAGAAGTAGTACTCTGTTATTTATTGCCATTTACTCGATCGTGTTCTGCGGTGAGCCGCGTAATCGATCTGGTCGATTGGCGATCTCGAGGGGCGAATTAAGCACGCGTTTCCATTAGGAAAGAAGGGCGTATGTATTCGCGCGCTCTTCTTATAGCCCGCACACATCTCGCAATCGGACGGAGAAATGCAATCAATCAAAAATTACACGTAATCGTAGTAACAGTAAGAGCATCGGCTAGTACCGTTACAGCTGCCGCTCGCTTTCCATTTCGCTCAAGATTCTGTATCTTTTAGGAATACATTCCTAAATTCGTCCGTTAACTTTCCGTGCTCGAGGCACAAAACCTGTCCCATTTAGTTCATGCATGATTTTTATTCTTAAGTTATATTAGAGCACGAATATGCTCAGTGCTTTTATGGTGAGTTGCAAAAATTGAATGATTACTGATACGAATGATTTCTCCTTTTCAACATCAAAATTATCATACATTATAAAAAAATTAAATGTAAGATTATTATAATTATATTGTGTGAGTAATTTTGGGACTTACCATTAAAGGTATATATTTACTGAAAAAAGTTGTTAACTTGACTAAACGTGTTTAATTTGTAATTATTTAGTTCAAATATTTATATATTTAAGTTAAATATACGCGAGTCAACAAAATATTGTAAATTAAAATATTATTTGCAAATATTTGTTTAAATTAACAAATATGTGCTTGATATCTCATAATCGCTATATTTAAATGAATCAATTAATATTTTTTGAATCGGTAACTTTTTTCTCGTGTGTACGTATGTAAAGTTATAACGTAGAAATAAAATTATTCTTCTTTATAATAATTAAATAATTTTTAAAAGTAAAATAAAGTTGATTAAAAATATTTACGTACTAAGCAACGGATTACAATTTTTCTTAAGCTACATTATCAATATGTTATACGAAATACATATAATATAATATGGATAATATTATCATTTTATGTACATTTTACATATAAAAACTATAAAATATATTATTGTTATTATGTGTGTAATTTTCCGTCTTTTATAACGATATATTTATACGATTAGAAATAAAAACTAATTTTCGTAAAAATACATAATTTTATACAATATAATCATGTAATTTTTATATGTATTATTTATATAATTTTATATATAAATAATACGTAATTTTATTTTTTACAAATTTTTCAGGGAAGTTGTCACCGTTTTTAATTTTCATAGATCTATGTTTTACTATACGATTCGCTAGTTGCTGTTTAATCCGTGCTTTCTCCTCAACAAATTTCGCTATTAATTTCGTAAATTAAAGCATGTCTCCCGCACAGTGGAATCTACACATTAGTCGCGCTTCGTTTCGCAGGTGCATAAAATCGCCGATTCACCCTTTCCCGCAATCTTCTTGTACCGAGGTGTACCCGCGAGGTGTTCGAAAACTTCGAAAGAGTGCATTAAGAAACGAGTGCCAGGAAGAACATATGGTGCGATATAGTACGCAAGACATTCATAATACAAAGGAACAAAGAGAACATTCCATTAGCGTCTGCAATTCTGAATAAAAGCGATAAAAATAGATAGAAACTCGAAAAATCATATTGCATTAACAGTTACATCTGACATTTTAAATAAATAAAAATAAGTAAAAATGCGATATTTTGTTTTAAATATTTGCTTAATAATTAAATTCTATGGCAAACATCTTGAAATTTAATATATAGATCATTGAAGAAAATATCCGATTTCTTAAGGCTCCTGTTTATTTACTACTACTATTTCAGATTAACGTCAGAAGCAAGAAAATTCTTGTAAATTTGAATAGAAATATTTATGTTGTAATAATTATTAATGTAAATATTTCTATTATAAAATATATTTAAAATATATCGAATATATTTAAAATATATTGAAAATATATTGAAAATTATCTTCTTTCAAAGGAAGAAATTGAATCATATTATTTCTACACATTATTATAATTTATTATAGTTGTGAACAGAACTCATTCCGTTTTTCGTTATGCATAATTCGTTTTCAAATTATTTATTAATTAACAAAACAAAAGAAATAATACTTTGTTTGTCTATTTTCCTACATTGTTTAAGCTATGAATTTTTGGAATTAAATAAAATAATAATTAAATATAGGTCTATAAGAAATGCAAGCAGATTTTATATTTCTTTTCTTCATGAATTTTATTACATTTTATTATTGATATTATATATTTATTCAATGTAGGTCAACCAAACCAAGCGTAAATATTATAAAGACAAACGTTAAACGTCGGTTTCGCTTATGCTTTATATTCAGTTTTAAAGATTATGCTACTTTCTCAGTAGGCGCGTTAGTTACGCTTCGTTCCGCAGGTGCACAAAATAATCGATCCCTTTTGAACTAAATCGCGTAATACGTAATCATGTTGCACGTTGCTTTTGTGCAATATTGTACGCAGGAAAAGGTAAAAAATATGAAAGATGATTAAATGGCATAGCATTGCGACATATGTAAAGTCGAATTACAGAGACAAAAAGAAGAAAAAAGAAAGAGAGAAAGAATGTAAAAAAGAATAAAAAGAAAAAGGAAACAAGATAAGGAAACAAGAAATAAAAGCTTAAAAGTACTTTGCAGATAAAATAACTCTTTTTCGAGTAAAATCATGCTTGACAGATTGGAAGACTATCCTCAAATACAAAATTATTCTTAACTTCGCACGTCTTAACTTCGTGGAACGATGATAGTATCTCGTTACACGAGTTTCGAAAAACTAGCGCATCCGATCTGCATCGTGAATTCGCAGGATGAGTCTGAAGATATATACTTCGCTGTCCTACGAAGTGCGGACTGGTCTTAATCACGCGATGTTATCCGCACCGAAGATATGGGACACGAGGTTGCAATTTAGCGAAGGCGCGCATCGAGGATGAAAGGCGCGAAGGACGAAGAGCGGTGAGGAAAGAACGATCTGCGGAGGAAAGACCGGGAAGGGGGTGGAAGGAGGAGAAGTAAAGACGAAATAAAAGGAACTTCCAATTAAATTTCTTTCGTTAGCTTGGCGGCCTCCATCCCGAGCTCTCTTGCCGGCTTCTCGTTGCTCACTTCTGCGGCGACTGCATTTTTTCCGTCGCGATTATGCGGGCGCCACCTGCCCACACGTGACTCGCGAGCGCGGTGAACGCGGAGCGGAAACGAACGTGTGCAAGTTACGATGAACTGGCGTAATTGCGGTAATGATATCTGACAGCGTATACCGCGTAATTTATCGCGACCTGTCCCGGTGACACTGGAGTCTGTGCTTGCGACCGCAAAATAAACTGGTAGTTTAAATATGATACGTAAAGTACGCAAGTTTAGTTTTGTAGCAGAATCGTTTAATTTTGAATTTGATAGGCTTCTGTTGTCTTATCAGTATATATCAGCCAGATCAGTATTTAATTTATTTAATTATAACATAAAAATCGAAACATTAAAAATCTATTTTTTCATTTTTTAAAAATATTTTTAATAATAAATTTTATGATATGTTTTAGCTGGATCGGCATTTAATTCGTCTAACTATAACGTAAAAATTGAAATATTAAATCAATCAATTATAACAAAAAGTATTAGAGCCAACGCTAATTCTCATTGCGAATATTTTAAAGTTGTTTATTCATAACAAAGTACTGAAAAGATTTTGTTAATTTACCAAGCCTCCACCTTTAACCGGTGATCGGTAAATATGTGACAACAAATTTTGTTATTGTATTTGCTGCTAGACTGCTGTAACCAACCAATTATTAGTAATAGAAGCAAACTATAGAATCCAACCTATCTTTTGGATAGACTTTAGGCTCGTTTACATAGAATTCGTAGATGATCATGGAGTCTTAAATCGAAGGAAACCGACCAAGCATAGTCAAATGTAAGGAGAATACTTGATTAGAATTGATCAATTTCTTACGATTTTGGATCCTGCAATCGTCTGCGACTTTTATATATATATATATATTAGGTGGGAAAAAGTTCGTGGCGTTTTTTAATGCTAACGCCACGAACTTTTCCCACACCTAATATATATATATATATATATATATATATGAGAGCCTCTTATTTGCTAGCGATATTATTAATTATTTACATTAACGAATTAATTTGCAATCGTAACAAATCGATCGATTTTTTAATATTACCTTCGCTTTTCCTTGATTTGTTCTTATAATAAAATCATTTCTCTCAGTATATAATAGACGTTTCGACCTTTATTAGGTCAGCTTCAATATTGTTTAAATATAAAATGTTTATATAATTTGTCATTACATTTCCTTGTCAATCTCAAAAATATTCGCAATAAGAACTAGCGTTGGCTTTAATGTTTTTTGCTATAATTGATTCGTTTATTCAAATAAGGCATTACTTGATTGTATTAATATATTATTATGAAACATTAAAAATCAACTTTCTTTGAATATTTGTTTTATTCCAATAATAAATCTTATCATTTCAGTCAAATTAACATTTAATTCGTTTAACTATAATATAATAATTGAAATATTAAAAATCTACTTTCTTTGGCTTTATATTCCAATAATGAATCTATTTCCACAAGTTCTCTTTGGAACCACAAAGAAGTAATAAAAAAAATTAGTTTTTAATATTTCAGTTTTTATTCTAAAATATATGATAAGATTGTTGGAAATAAAAAAAATAGAACGATAAAAAGTTGATTTTTAATGTTTCATTGTTATTTTAAGTTGATAATTTTATTATTATTTCTTTCTTCATTTTTCTTTATTATACTTGATTTTCTTCAAACTATTTCACTTTAATAATTGGAATCGACAATCGAATCATGCTAACCAAGATCTAATCAACTACGATGTGTAACTTAATAAGAGCTTTACCTACATATTTTTTGCAAATCATTTCAGTAATTTTATTCCCGAGATAGATTCCATGAATGCAACGCTCGAACGTGACTACTGATTTGTATGTGTGACGAAGAGTGAATTTTATTCGCGTTGTATGCACAAACAACAGGGCATAGTCACCTACGTGAGATGCACATAGCTCGCTGTGACCGAGACTGTGAGTTCCATAAACAGCCGAGCTTGAATAGATGCGATCGGCGCTGAGTAATTAGCAACTGTGCGTGTCGGACACGTGTGTAAATGCAGCGCATGTGTACTCACGATGGGTTCAGTCGGGAAAGAATGCCACTTAGAATCATTAATTTCCCAACGCATCGGAGACGTGGAAGACCTATATATATATATATATATATATATATTCGTATATATATATATACGAAGCGATCAATTTTAACGACAACAGGTCGTTCTTTGTATTGACTTATATTATCTTAAAATGTACGAGAGCAATCTTGGAACTAATGTTCCTTAAATAGGTAAGATAAAATTAAATAAAGCTGAAGTTAACTTTATTTAATTCAAATGTGATGTGTTAATTCTTTCTCCGTCCAAGATCTCGGATCAATTTCTAGCACTGTGGATAGAATAGAAATAGCACATAGGATTATAAAATAGAAACCCAGATTTCATCATAGTAGATGGAAATCTCAAGAGCGAGACAACAAGACTTTATAGTCAAAAGTCTGGCCATGTTGCTATTTTAACTTTAAAGCACTTTTTTTTCGTGGTGACTTCTCTCATATACCTGTAGTGCGCACGTTGATTGTACAGTATAGTACCACAGTTTAAACATCGATTCCGAACGACGACTTTTGTTAGAGACGTTCTCTTGGCAAAAGATACTGTTGATGGTTTGCCATTACCTTCTGAGAGGAGCTACGTTCGAAAAGTTTTTCGGTTTTGCCTGGAATCGAATCTGGAATCTTTGGCATAACAGTTTCGTGTGCTGCCGCTACGCCACGCTCGTTGTTTTTTTATGTGAGCAAAGAAAAGCTAGTGTTTATCCTCACTCCATTACAATTCAAATCCAGTGTTGAAAAGCTAAAAAGTTATCGTCTCCTTTCTTTTCGTAGAGCGAAGTTTCGCAGGCGAAGTTACTCCCACTATGCCGTGAATAAAGGTGCATTGAACAAATAATTCAAAAAATTGACCAATCAAAAAATGCTTCGAAATATTTGGCCAATCAAGTGGGCCACAGTCAGCATTACTTCGCTCATAGTTAGACAATATCTTTGAGCATTTATTCGTTGAATTCGCCATTTTGACGAAAATTGATGGAAAGGGGGTAAAACGCTAGCTTTTACTCACTGCGTGAAATTACACATTTAAAGTTTGTTCGCGTCGCATGCTCCAACATGTTGTAATATGCTCTTACTCATTCCAACACGCTTGATAAAATGAGTAAGAGCTGTGGTAGAAGCATATTGGAGCATGTTGGAACTTGTGACGCGAACAAATCTTTAGACGCGAGTTTACGTGCTAGCTATTGAAATTTGTTTGACTAAAAATATTAGATGTGGGAAAAAGTTCGTGGCATTTTTTAAATGCCATCTAAGAAAAACGCCACGAACTTTTTCCCATACTAATACTTAACGGAAGTATACGAATAAGTAATCAATTATGAAAATATACAATAGACTATACGATATACTGGCAACGTAGTTAGTAGGCTATACAGCATAACAGCCAGCAAGATCACTAATACAATAGCATGCAAGTAAAAAAGTATCTTATGTTACAAATTTTAGATTAAATTATAACATAGTTTTGTTTTTCCTCAAATATTTATTATATCTTATATACACAAAAATTTATGCGTATGAATGTTATATAATTGTGCGGATATAGTAGAGTTTAAGCCTAAATGGTTATATATGTATATACGTTCAATTATCTCTGGAAGAATATTACACAGTAGGAATCAGAACGTGGCATCTGTCGAATAAAAGGAAAGAGTATACGCATATCGATAAGATATCGTGTGTAGCCATTGGTATATTTCCGAATGTAGCACACTAAAGTATACCTGGGTCCGATAGATTCGAGATATTTGAGAGAACGGCTGACATAACCGACTGTCGGTGATTAAGTTTACAGCATTATGATTGTATAAACAAATTTTTGAAATTAAAATAATATTTTAAAATTAAAATTAAAATTGATTTAATCCCTCAATTTAATAAACTTGAAATAAATTAAAATATAATAATTTGTTGTCCCAAATATGATATTCCTTTGCAGTGTTTATAAGCAACAAATGTTCAATGTTTTAATTAAGAAGTTTTAATATTCGTAAATTGTGAGAATTTTGTTATATAATTATAATATACAATGTAATTAATATTATATTAATAGTATAATTTTTTTATGATATTATCATTCTCTATTCATCCAACTAAAACAAAACAGCAACAAGGATAAATAAGATATTATAGTGTGATTTTAATACAAAACACACACACGACATCTAGAATCAATTAAAATCTTGGAATATTATAGAAATAAAATTTTGTATAACATCGAAAAATGTATAAAATCTACATCCATAAGAAATATTATTAAAATACTAAAGTGTAAAAACTATAATGTCTTAGAATTAAAACAAAAAGGTCAAATCATTAATTTTATTGTGATACTTTTATAAAAATTATTTAAATATATTTTGCTTAAAGTTTATACATAAAAAAAATTTTCCATCCTTCTATGCAATTTAACAAAATATTTATGACAATATACATAGATTCACGGAAAAATGGCAAGAAATAAATTATTAAATAAAGTAATGTATTTTACCGACAAAGTTCTGTACATTGCTACAAAGTTCCAAGAGATAAAGAGTGGCGCTCAGCATATCACTGCATATTATCGACTACTCTTTCTTTTAACAATAGATAATAATTTACAAAACATTTAAGAAATGTTAGATTTTAAATTTAATTTTAATATATTTTACTTAATTATATTTTTTATAATTTCATTATTTATCATCCTTTCTAATGTATTTAAATAATAATTAGATATTTATAAACTGTACAAATCAACCATAAATTTCCTACCATTTCAGAAGAATAAAAATTTAAATAAAAGTACATTAATATTTATTATAACAAGAAAAATATTAATGGATTGCAATAATAAAAGTTTATGCTTGACTGTTATTTGCACCTATGCAAATAACTTTTTTTAAATGTTATAGAAAATATTGTAATTGTTTTTTTTTATAATTAAATATGTAATTAAATATGTAATAAAAATATATAAATATTATTTCTTATAAAAAATATAAAGGGAGAATAAATAAGAATTATACAGAATAATTAATATCTTCAATCAAATAGTAATTAATATTATTAATCAATGCATTATTAATCAACGTTATGGAATATTCTGTGGTCCATATTATTTACTATGTGTATTAGGTTTAATTCTAAAGCATATCTAATCCTACTATTATTATTATTGCATTCGGATGTAATGGTAATATACATATTAGATGTAGTAAAAAGAAATCCATTATTTTTGCATGAAATTGAATGAAATACACCTAACATGTATATATATATATATATATATATATATATATATATACACATATATATATATATATATA